>NC_091467.1:1957545-2242545 GCF_027789765.1 Dendropsophus ebraccatus | reverse complement strand
ATAGGCGATGTCACACTGTATATATATATGTGATGTCACACTGTGTGTATATATATATATATATATATATATATGTATATATATAGGCGATGTCACACTGTATATATATGTGATGTCACACTGTATATATGTGATGCCACACTGTATATATATATACGTGATGTAACACTGTGTATATATATATATATATATATATATATATATATATGTGTGATGTCAGGCTGTATATATATCTGATGTCACACCGTATATATAGGCGATGTCACGCTGTGTATATATTTATATATATATATATGTATATATATAGGCGATGTCACACTGTATATATATGTGATGTCACACTGTATATATATATGTGATGTCACGCTGTGTATATATATATGTATATATAGGCGATGTCACACTGTATATATATGTGATGTCACACTGTATATATATATGTGATGTCACGCTGTGTATATATATATATATATATATATATATATGTGATGTCACACTGTATATATAGGCGATGTCACACTGTATATATAAGTGATGTCACACTGTATATATATATATGTGATGTCACACTGTATATATATGTGTGATGTCACACTGTGTATATATATATATAGGTGATGTCACACTGTATATATAGGCGATGTCACACTGTATATATAAGTGATGTCACACTGTATATATATATATGTGATGTCACACTGTATATATATGATGTCACACTGTATATATATGTGATGTCACACTGTATATATATGTGATGTTACACTGTATATATATGTGATGTCACACTGTATATACATATGATGTGACGCTGTATATACAGGTGATGTCACACTGTATATATGTGATGCCACACTGTATATATATATATATGTGATGTCACGCTGTGTGTGTATATATATATATATATATATATATATATATATATATGTATATATATAGGCGATGTCACACTGTATATATATAGGAGATGTCACACTGTATATATAGGCGATGTCACACTGTATATATAAGTGATGTCACACTGTATATATATATATGTGATGTCACACTGTATATATATGTGATGTCACACTGTATATATATATATGTGATGTCACGCTGTGTGTGTATATATATATATATATATATATATATATATATATATATATATATGTATATATATAGGCGATGTCACACTGTATATATATAGGAGATGTCACACTGTATATATAGGCGATGTCACACTGTATATATAAGTGATGTCACACTGTATATATATATATGTGATGTCACACTGTATATATATGTGATGCCACACTGTATATATATATATGTGATGTCACGCTGTGTGTGTATATATATATATATATATATATATATATATATATGTATATATATAGGCGATGTCACACTGTATATATATAGGAGATGTCACACTGTATATATAGGCGATGTCACACTGTATATATAAGTGATGTCACACTGTATATATATATATGTGATGTCACACTGTATATATATGTGATGTCACACTGTATATATATATGTGATGCCACACTGTATATATATATGTGATGTCACGCTGTGTGTGTATATATATATATATATATATATATATATATATATATATATATATATATGTATATATATAGGCGATGTCACACTGTATATATATAGGCGATGTCACACTGTATATATATGTGATGTCACACTGTATATATATATATGTGATGTCACGCTGTGTATATATATATATATATGTATATATATAGGCGATGTCACACTGTATATATATGTGAAGTCACACTGTATATATAGGCGATGTGATGTCACATATGGATAGTTACCAGCGCCTGGTGCTGCCGCTTCAGTCCTCCCTTCCTCAGCACGTCCAGCAGGCTCCCCAGGATCGGCCAGTTGGTGGGTCCGGGCAGTGCAGCCAGGGGGTGCGGGCAGGAGGGGGGGCTCCTGAGATCACAGGTCACAGTGCTGTGATGGACACTGATGCCCCTGGCCTTCATCATCATCCTCCTCCACATTCTGACTGTTGCAGCCATAGTGTCGGGTGCTGGGATGGAGGAGGCTTCATCGTTGCTGTGTATATATATATCCAGCCTGTATACAGCTCCTGGCCAATGGGCTCCAGCAGTCCCAGGGATCCAAGAGCCAGTATCAAGGCGTTCTCCAGCCGCTCTCTCCTGATTGGCTGACACCCACAGGCCACGCCCCCACAGCCCTGGAAAGTTCACTTTGTTTCCTTTGCTTCATTGTTTGTTAATGTGACATGTGTGTACGATGTAGCAGAGCTCAACCTGTCACTAACCCATAGAGATATACTGCAGGGTGTGTACGATGTAGCAGAGCTCAACCTGTCACTAACCCATAGAGATATACTGCAGGGTGTGTGTACGATGTAGCAGAGCTCAACCTGTCACTACACAGAGATATACTGCAGGGTGTATGTACGATGTAGCAGAGCTCAACCTGTCACTACACAGAGATATACTGCAGGGTGTGTACGATGTAGCAGAGCTCAACCTGTCACTACACAGAGATATACTGCAGGGTGTGTGTACGATGTAGCAGAGCTCAACCTGTCACTACACAGAGATATACTGCAGGGTGTATGTACGATGTAGCAGAGCTCAACCTGTCACTACACAGAGATATACTGCAGGGTGTGTACGATGTAGCAGAGCTCAACCTGTCACTAACCCATAGAGATATACTGCAGGGTGTGTACGATGTAGCAGAGCTCAACCTGTCACTAACCCATAGAGATATACTGCAGGGTGTGTACGATGTAGTAGAGCTCAACCTGTCACTAACCCATAGAGATATACTGCAGGGTGTGTACGATGTAGCAGAGCTCAACCTGTCACTACACAGAGATATACTGCAGGGTGTGTACGATGTAGCAGAGCTCAACCTGTCACTATACAGAGATATACTGCAGGGTGTGTGTACGATGTAGCAGAGCTCAACCTGTCACTAACCCATAGAGATATACTGCAGGGTGTGTACGATGTAGCAGAGCTCAACCTGTCACTAACCCGTAGAGATATACTGCAGGGTGTGTGTACGATGTAGCAGAGCTCAACCTGTCACTATACAGAGATATACTGCAGGGTGTGTGTACGATGTAGCAGAGCTCAACCTGTCACTAACCCATAGAGATATACTGCAGGGTGTGTACGATGTAGCAGAGCTCAACCTGTCACTAACCCATAGAGATATACTGCAGGGTGTGTGTACGATGTAGCAGAGCTCAACCTGTCACTAACACATAGAGATATACTGCAGGGTGTGTGTACGATGTAGCAGAGCTCAACCTGTCACTAACCCATAGAGATATACTGCAGGGTGTGTGTACGATGTAGTAGAGTTCAACCTGTCACTAACCCATAGAGATATACTGCAGGGTGTGTACGATGTAGCAGAGCTCAACCTGTCACTAACCCATAGAGATATACTGCAGGGTGTGTGTACGATGTAGCAGAGCTCAACCTGTCACTAACCCATAGAGATATACTGCAGGGTGTGTACGATGTAGCAGAGCTCAACCTGTCACTAACCCATAGAGATATACTGCAGGGTGTATGTACGATGTAGCAGAGCTCAACCTGTCACTACACAGAGATATACTGCAGGGTGTGTGTACGATGTAGCAGAGCTCAACCTGTCACTAACCCATAGAGATATACTGCAGGGTGTGTGTACGATGTAGCAGAGCTCAACCTGTCACTAACCCATAAAGATATACTGCAGGGTGTGTGTACGATGTAGCAGAGCTCAACCTGTCACTAACCCATAGAGATATACTGCAGGGTGTGTGTACGATGTAGCAGAGCTCAACCTGTCCATAGAGATATACTGCAGGGTGTGTACGATGTAGCAGAGCTCAACCTGTCACTACACAGAGATATACTGCAGGGTGTGTACGATGTAGCAGAGCTCAACCTGTCACTAACCCATAGAGATATACTGCAGGGTGTGTACGATGTAGCAGAGCTCAACCTGTCACTAACCCGTAGAGATATACTGCAGGGTGTGTGTACGATGTAGCAGAGCTCAACCTGTCACTAACCCATAGAGATATACTGCAGGGTGTGTGTACGATGTAGCAGAGCTCAACCTGTCACTAACCCATAGAGATATACTGCAGGGTGTGTGTACGATGTAGCAGAGCTCAACCTGTCACTAACCCATAGAGATATACTGCAGGGTGTGTGTACGATGTAGTAGAGTTCAACCTGTCACTAACCCATAGAGATATACTGCAGGGTGTGTACGATGTAGCAGAGCTCAACCTGTCACTAACCCATAGAGATATACTGCAGGGTGTGTGTACGATGTAGCAGAGCTCAACCTGTCACTAACCCATAGAGATATACTGCAGGGTGTGTGTACGATGTAGCAGAGCTCAACCTGTCACTAACCCATAGAGATATACTGCAGGGTGTGTGTACGATGTAGCAGAGCTCAACCTGTCACTAACCCATAGAGATATACTGCAGGGTGTGTACGATGTAGCAGAGCTCAACCTGTCACTACACAGAGATATACTGCAGGGTGTGTACGATGTAGCAGAGCTCAACCTGTCACTACACAGAGATATACTGCAGGGTGTGTACGATGTAGCAGAGCTCAACCTGTCACTAACCCATAGAGATATACTGCAGGGTGTGTACGATGTAGTAGAGCTCAACCTGTCACTAACCCGTAGAGATATACTGCAGGGTGTGTGTGTGTACGATGTAGCAGAGCTCAACCTGTCACTAACCCGTAGAGATATACTGCAGGGTGTGTGTACGATGTAGCAGAGCTCAACCTGTCACTAACCCGTAGAGATATACTGCGGGGTGTGTGTGTGTACGATGTAGCAGAGCTCAACCTGTCACTAACCCATAGAGATATACTGCAGGGTGTGTGTACGATGTAGCAGAGCTCAACCTGTCACTAACCCATAGAGATATACTGCAGGGTGTGTACGATGCAGCAGAGCTCAACCTGTCACTAACCCATAGAGATATACTGCAGGGTGTGTGTACGATGTAGCAGAGCTCAACCTGTCACTAACCCATAGAGATATACTGCAGGGTGTGTGTACGATGTAGTAGAGTTCAACCTGTCACTAACCCATAGAGATATACTGCAGGGTGTGTGTACGATGTAGCAGAGCTCAACCTGTCACTAACCCATAGAGATATACTGCAGGGTGTGTACGATGTAGCAGAGCTCAACCTGTCACTACACAGAGATATACTGCAGGGTGTGTGTATGTACGATGTAGCAGAGCTCAACCTGTCACTAACCCATAGAGATATACTGCAGGGTGTGTGTACGATGTAGCAGAGCTCAACCTGTCACTAACCCATAAAGATATACTGCAGGGTGTGTACGATGTAGCAGAGCTCAACCTGTCACTACACAGAGATATACTGCAGGGTGTATGTACGATGTAGCAGAGCTCAACCTGTCACTATACAGAGATATACTGCAGGGTGTGTACGATGTAGCAGAGCTCAACCTGTCACTAACCCATAAAGATATACTGCAGGGTGTGTACGATGTAGCAGAGCTCAACCTGTCACTAACCCATAGAGATATACTGCAGGGGGCGGTTGTGCAAATACAGATGTAGCAGAGTTTAATCTGTAACTGTACCGGAGACTAATGCTACGTTTACACGAAGCGATAATTCGCCCAATCGATTGTTTAACGATTTTGTAGCAACGATTTGGTTTTCATAACGATCAGCGTTTAGACGAATAAATTGTTAGAAAATTCGTAAGAAAATTTGTAAGAAATCGTTATTGCGATAGTTTTTAAGATCATCTAAGCCCATCTTTTATATAGGGTGAGTCTTTACACGAAGCGATCTGCGAATTTTAAGCGACCGACGAACGATAATTTAAGAACATGTTAAAAGATCAAAATGAACGATTTTTCACTCATCGCTTGAATGTTGGCTGTGTTTACACAGAACGATTATGCGATCGTTCTTGCGAAAATTTGCCCGATAATCGTTCTGTGTAAACGTAGCATAATGGTGCGTTTACACAGAGAGATTTATCTGACAGATTTTTTAAGGCAAAGCCAGGAATGGATTTGAGAACAAGAGAAATCTCAGTCTTTCCCTTATGACCTGTTCTCTGTTTATAGTCTTTTCCTGGCTTTGGCTTCAAAAATCTGTCAGATAAATCTCTTTGTGTATACGCACCATTACCCAGTGGAATGCTCCCCTATAGATGTAGCAGAGCCCAACCTGTCACAGTACAGAGACATACACCGCATAGAGCTGATGGGGGTCCTTGAATGATCAGTTCAAAATGAGAGATTAGCCCGGCAGCCGGGGGGCGACAGAGTCCAGACCAGCAGCCGGGGGGCGACAGAGAGTCCAGCCCGGCAGTCAGGGGGTGATAGAGAGTCCAGCCCGGCAGTCAGGGGGTGATAGAGAGTCCAGCCCGGCAGTCAGGGGGTGATAGAGAGTCCAGCCCGGCAGTCAGAGAGTCCAGCCAGTCAGTCAGAGAGTCCAGCCCGTCAGTCAGAGAGTCCAGCCCGTCAGTCAGAGAGTCCAGCCCGTCAGTCAGAGAGTCCAGCCCGTCAGTCAGGGGGTGATAGAGAGTCCAGCCCGGCAGTCAGAGTCCAGCCCGTCAGTCAGAGAGTCCAGCCCGGCAGTCAGGGGGTGATAGAGAGTCCAGCCCGGCAGTCAGAGAGTCCAGCCTGGCAGTCAGGGGGTGATAGAGAGTTAAGCCCGGCAGTCAGAGTCCAGCCCGTCAGTCAGAGAGTCCAGCCTGGCAGTCAGGGGGTGATAGAGAGTCCAGCCCGGCAGTCAAGAGAGTCCAGCCTGGCAGTCAGGGGGTGATAGAGAGTCCAGCCCGTCAGTCAGGGGGTGATAGAGAGTCCAGCCCGTCAGTCAGAGAGTCCAGCCTGGCAGTCAGGGGGTGATAGAGAGTCCAGCCCGGCAGTCAGAGTCCAGCCCGTCAGTCAGAGAGTCCAGCCCGGCAGTCAGGGGGTGATAGAGAGTCCAGCCCGGCAGTCAGAGAGTCCAGCCTGGCAGTCAGGGGGTGATAGAGAGTCCAGCCCGGCAGTCAGAGAGTCCAGCCTGGCAGTCAGGGGGTGATAGAGAGTCCAGCCTGGCAGTCAGGGGGTGATAGAGAGTCCAGCCCGGCAGTCAGAGTCCAGCCCGTCAGTCAGAGAGTCCAGCCTGGCAGTCAGGGGGTGATAGAGAGTCCAGCCCGTCAGTCAGAGAGTCCAGCCCGTCAGTCAGGGGGTGATAGAGAGTCCAGCCCGTCAGTCAGAGAGTCCAGCCCATCAGTCAGGGGGTGATAGAGAGTCCAGCCCGGCAGTCAGAGTCCAGCCCGTCAGTCAGGGGGTGATAGAGAGTCCAGCCCGTCAGTCAGAACGTCCAGCCCATCAGTCAGGGGGTGATAGAGAGTCCAGCCCGGCAGTCAGAGAGTCCAGCCCGTCAGTCAGGGGGTGATAGAGAGTCCAGCCCGTCAGTCAGAGAGTCCAGCCCATCAGTCAGGGGGTGATAGAGAGTCCAGCCCGGCAGTCAGAGAGTCCATCCCGTCAGTCAGGGGGTGATAGAGAGTCCAGCCCGTCAGTCAGGGGGTGATAGAGAGTCCAGCCCGGCAGTCAGAGAGTCCAGCCCGGCAGTCAGAGAGTCCAGCCTGGCAGTCAGAGTCCAGCCCGGCAGTCAGAGTCCAGCCCGGCAGTCAGAGAGTCCAGCCCGGCAGTCAGAGAGTCCAGCCCGGCAGTCAGAGAGTCCAGCCCGGCAGTCAGAGAGTCCAGCCCGGCAGTCAGAGAGTCCAGCCCGGCAGTCAGAGAGTCCAGCCCGGCAGTCAGAGAGTCCAGCCCGGCAGTCAGAGAGTCCAGCCCGGCAGTCAGAGAGTCCAGCCCGGCAGTCAGAGAGTCCAGCCCGGCAGTCAGAGAGTCCAGCCCGGCAGTCAGAGAGTCCAGCCCGGCAGTCAGAGAGTCCAGCCCGGCAGTCAGAGAGTCCAGCCTGGCAGTCAGAGAGTCCAGCCCAGCAGCTCCCCCTCTATCACTGTCATGCTGCCGTCTGCTTTTTAGTCCCATGCTGAAAAATAAAACACAGAGCAGCCCAGACAATACCAATACAGTTCCACTGCTATACACCCTGTGTGAGGGAGAGAGACCATGGGGGCAGATTTATCAGACATGATGTAATGTGACACTGGCTCAGTCGTCCCCGGCAACCAATCAGATTCCACCTCTCATTCCTCACAGACTCTTTGGAAAATGAAAAGTGGAATCTGATTGGTTGCCGGGGGAGACTGAGCCAGTCTCACTGTACACCATGGTTGATAAATCTCTCCATATGTGTGTGTGTCCCTCCTGCTCACCTGTAGGGCGGCCATCTTGTTAGGCCAGAGCTCACATCTTGTTACCAGCACTGGCTCCTGTATCCTCACTCTGTGCTGTATATATATATATATATATATATATATATATATATATATATATATATATATATATATATATATATATATATATATATACTGTATATGCTACTTACAGCTTTCCTGCTCCCTCATACAGTCACTATGGGTCAGTACCTGTAACCACCACAAGTGTCACTGCTGAGCTCTGTCTTATACATGTGACTGACTCTCCTGATCACATGACTCTCCTGATCTTGTGGCACATATAGGTCATAGTTCACTGAGAGAACTAGACTCCTGATTGGTTCTCCTGTAGCTCAGTAGGTCACATGATCCTCCATTACCTATGGGGACACAGAGCTGTAGGCGGCAGCCATGTTGGAGCCTGTACTGTACTTCTCTGTACTCCACCAGGTATCTCCATCTTATTACAGTCTTTTAGTAATGTTTTTTTCTGCCATTTTGCCGCCTATAGAGAATCATAGACAAATGTCACAGCCGGAGCCGGGAATTATTCTATCACTGAGCTAAAAGATGGCAAAAATGAAAAATACCATGTGGGTATGAGGGGTATGTATGTGGGTATAGTGGGTATAAGTGTGGGTATAGTGGGTATGAGGGTATGAGTGTGGGTATAGTGGGTATGAGGGTATGAGTGTGGGTATAGTGGGTATGAGAGTATAGTGGGTATGAGTGTGAGTATAGTGGGTATGAGTGTGAGTATGAGTGTGGGTATAGTGGGTATGAGAGTATAGTGGGTATGAGTGTGAGTATAGTGGGTATGAGTGTGAGTATGAGTGTGGGTATAGTGGGTATGAGAGTATAGTGGGTATGAGTGTGAGTATAGTGGGTATAGTGGGTATGAGAGTATAGTGGGTATGAGTGTGGGTATAGTGGGTATGAGTGTGGGTATAGTGGGTATGAGTGTGGGTATAGTGGGTATGAGTGTGGGTATAGTGGGTATGAGTGGGTATGAGTGTGGGTATAGTGGGTATGAGAGTATAGTGGGTATGAGTGTGGGTATGAGTGGGTATGAGTGTGGGTATAGTGGGTATGAGAGTATAGTGGCTATGAGTGTGTGTATAGTGGGTATGAGAGTATAGTGGCTATGAGTGTGGGTATAGTGGGTATGAGTGGGTATGAGTGGGTATAGTGGGTATGAGAATATAGTGGGTATGAGTGTGGGTATAGTGGGTATGAGAGTATAGTGGGTATGAGTGTGAGTATAGTGGGTATAGTGGGTATGAGAATATAGTGGGTATGAGTGTGGGTATAGTGGGTATGAGAATATAGTGGGTATGAGTGTGGGTATAGTGGGTATGAGAATATAGTGGGTATGAGTGTGGGTATGAGAGTATAGTGGCTATGAGTGTGGGTATAGTGGGTATGAGAGTATAGTGGGTATGAGTGTGAGTATAGTGGGTATAGTGGGTATGAGAATATAGTGGGTATGAGTGTGGGTATAGTGGGTATGAGAATATAGTGGGTATGAGTGTGGGTATAGTGGGTATGAGAATATAGTGGGTATGAGTGGGTATGAGTGGGTATAGTGGGTATGAGAGTATAGTGGGTATGAGTGTGAGTATAGTGGGTATAGTGGGTATGAGAGTATAGTGGGTATGAGTGTGGGTATAGTGGGTATGAGAATATAGTGGGTATGAGTGTGGGTATAGTGGGTATGAGTGTGAGTATAGTGGGTATGAGTGTGAGTATAGTGGGTATGAGTGTGGGTATAGTGGGTATGAGTGTGAGTATAGTGGGTATGAGTGTGGGTATAGTGGGTATGAGTGTATAGTGGGTATAGTGGGTATGAGTGTGGGTATAGTGGGTATGAGAGTATAGTGGGTATGAGTGTGAGTATAGTGGGTATGAGTGTGAGTATGAGTGTGGGTATAGTGGGTATGAGAGTATAGTGGGTATGAGTGTGAGTATAGTGGGTATAGTGGGTATGAGAGTATAGTGGGTATGAGTGTGGGTATAGTGGGTATGAGAGTATAGTGGGTATGAGTGTGAGTATAGTGGGTATGAGTGTGGGTATGAGTGTGGGTATAGTGGGTATGAGTGTGGGTATAGTGGGTATTAGTGTGGGTATAGTGGGTATGACATCTCATTACTCTAGTGACTCCCAGGTACTGTATAGCCGCAGAGTTTTTGGAAAAAATAATGGAAGAAAGTTGTGTATAAATACCATAGTGCAGGATAATTGTGCAGAGATCAGTGTGTGACACCAGGAGATTGGGATATAAGTGATCGCAGGAACCAAACTAATAACACTCATTTTACCCCAATAATATCTCATCCAGCAGCAGATCAGTGTAATAGAGAGGAGATCAGTGTAATAGAGAGGAGGTCAGTGTAATAGGACATCAGTGTAATAGAGAGGAGATCAGTGTAATAGAGAGGAGATCAGTGTAATACAGATCAGTGTAATAGAGAGGAGATCAGTGTAATAGAGAGGAGATCAGTGTAATAGAGAGGAGGTCAGTGTAATAGAGAGGAGGTCAGTGTAATAGAGAGGAGGTCAGTGTAATAGAGAGGAGATCAGTGTAATAGAGAGGAGATCAGTGTAATAGAGAGGAGATCAGTGTAATAGAGAGGAGATCAGTGTAATACAGATCAGTGTAATAGAGAGGAGATCAGTGTAATAGAGAGGAGATCAGTGTAATAGAGAGGAGGTCAGTGTAATACAGATCAGTGTAATAGAGAGGAGATCAGTGTAATAGAGAGGAGATCAGTGTAATAGAGAGGAGGTCAGTGTAATACAGATCAGTGTAATAGAGAGGAGATCAGTGTAATAGAGAGGAGGTCAGTGTAATACAGATCAGTGTAATAGAGAGGAGATCAGTGTAATAGAGAGGAGATCAGTGTAATAGAGAGGAGATCAGTGTAATAGAGAGAAGATCAGTGTAATAGAGAGGAGGTCAGTGTAATAGAGAGGAGATCAGTGTAATAGAGAGGAGATCAGTGTAATAGAGAGAAGATCAGTGTAATAGAGAGAAGATCAGTGTAATAGAGAGGAGATCAGTGTAATAGAGAGGAGATAAGTGTAATAGAGAGAAGATCAGTGTAATAGAGAGGAGATCAGTGTAATAGAGAGGAGATCAGTGTAATACAGATCAGTGTAATAGAGAGAAGATCAGTGTAATAGAGAGGAGATCAGTGTAATAGAGAGGAGATCAGTGTAATAGAGAGGAGATCAGTGTAATAGAGAGGAGATCAGTGTAATAGAGAGGAGATCAGTGTAATAGAGAGGAGATCAGTGTAATAGAGAGGAGATCAGTGTAATAGAGAGGAGGTCAGTGTAATAGAGAGGAGATCAGTGTAATACAGATCAGTGTAATAGAGAGGAGATCAGTGTAATAGAGAGAAGATCAGTGTAATAGAGAGGAGGTCAGTGTAATAGAGAGGAGGTCAGTGTAATAGAGAGGAGGTCAGTGTAATAGAGAGGAGATCAGTGTAATAGAGAGGAGATCAGTGTAATAGAGAGGAGATCAGTGTAATAGAGAGAAGATCAGTGTAATAGAGAGGAGATCAGTGTAATAGAGAGGAGATCAGTGTAATAGAGGGAAGGTCAGTGTAATAGAGAGGAGATCAGTGTAATACAGATCAGTGTAATAGAGAGGAGATCAGTGTAATAGAGAGAAGATCAGTGTAATAGAGAGGAGATCAGTGTAATAGAGAGGAGATAAGTGTAATAGAGAGGAGATAAGTGTAATAGAGAGGAGATCAGTGTAATAGAGAGGAGGTCAGTGTAATAGAGAGTGTACAGATAATGCAGTCCCATGTCACAGATAACACAGTGATATCTCGGAGTACAGATAATGTAGTAGTCACCTGCAGTCCTATGTAACAGCACAGATAACACAGTGATATCTCTGAGTACAGATAATGTAGTAGTCACCTGCAGTCCTATGTAACAGCACAGATAACACAGTGATATCTCTGAGTACAGATAATGTAGTAGATGTCACCTGCAGTCCTATGTAACACCACAGATAACACAGTGATATCTCTGAGTACAGATAATGTAGTAGTCACCTGCAGTCCTATGTAACACCACAGATAACACAGTGATATCTCTGAGTACAGATAATGTAGTAGATGTCACCTGCAGTCCTATGTAACACCACAGATAACACAGTGATATCTCTGAGTACAGATAATGTAGTAGTCACCTGCAGTCCTATGTAACACCACAGATAACACAGTGATATCTCTGAGTACAGATAATGTAGTAGATGTCACCTGCAGTCCTATGTAACACCACAGATAACACAGTGATATCTCTGAGTACAGATAATGTAGTAGTCACCTGCAGTCCTATGTAACAGCACAGATAACAGTGATATCTCTGAGTACAGATAATGTAGTAGATGTCACCTGCAGTCCTATGTAACAGCACAGATAACACAGTGATATCTCTGAGGACAGATAATGTAGATGTCACCTGCAGTCCTATGTAACACCACAGATAACACAGTGATATCTCTGAGTACAGATAATGTAGTAGATGTCACCTGCAGTCCTATGTAACAGCACAGATAACACAGTGATATCTCTGAGTACAGATAATGCAGTAGATGTCACCTGCAGTCCTATGCAACAGCACAGATAACACAGTGATATCTCTGAGTACAGATAATGTAGTAGTCACCTGCAGTCCTATGTAACACCACAGATAACATAGTGATATCTCTGAATACAGATAATGTAGTAGTTACCTGCAGTCCTATGTAACACCACAGATAACACAGTGATATCTCTGAGTACAGATAATGTAGTAGCTGTCACCTGCAGTCCTATGTAACACCACAGATAACAGTGATATCTCTGAGTACAGATAATGTAGTAGAAGTTACCTGCAGTCCTATGTAACAGCACAGATAACACAGTGATATCTCTGAGTACAGATAATGTAGTAGCTGCCACCTGCAGTCCTATGTAACACCACAGATAACACAGTGATATCTCTGAGTACAGATAATGTAGTAGCTGTCACCTGCAGTCCTATGTAACATCACAGATAACACAGTGATATCTCTGAGTACAGATAATGTAGTAGCTGTCACCTGCAGTCCTATGTAACACCACAGATGACACAGAAATGTAGTAAATGTGGTGTATGTAGTGGTGATGTAGCAGAGCTGAGGTGGTGTATGTAGGGGTGATGTAGCAGAGCTGAGGTGGTGTATGTAGGGGTGATGTAGCAGAGCTGAGGTGGTGTATGTAGTGGTGATGTAGCAGAGCTGAGGTGGTGTATGTAGGGGTGATGTAGCAGAGCTGAGGTGGTGTATGTAGGGGTGATGTAGCAGAGCTGAGGTGGTGTATGTAGGGGTGATGTAGCAGAGCTGAGGTGGTGTATGTAGGGGTGATGTAGCAGAGCTGAGGTGGTGTATGTAGGGGTGATGTAGCAGAGCTGAGGTGGTGTATGTAGGGGTGATGTAGCAGAGCTGAGGTGTTGATGTAGCGGAGCTGATGTGGTGTATGTGACGGTGATGTAGCGGAGCTGAGGTGGTGATGGTTGTTGTGAGCGCTCGGCCTGTGTGACCCCGGCGGTTTGAGCCTCGGCTCCTGTAATGAACCCTGTGGCCTGGTGGGATGTGTCGGGGTTATATAGAGTCATCCTCATTCCGTAAGGCCTCCGGGGTCAGCTGGCAGCCTCCGCCTCTCATTCATTTACATGAGGTCGCGGGAACGCTCTCGTGCCGCCCGAGGTTCTGGAAATTGACTCATTGACATCATGTAACATGAACGTCCTGTACTGAGAACAATTTGCTCTTATTTTATTAGTTAGTGAAACCTGTGAGGAGAGCGGAGGGAGTGCGCCTATTGTGTGAGGAGAGTGGAGGGAGTGCGCCTATTGTGTGAGGAGAGCAGAGAGAGTGCACCTATTGTGTGAGGAGAGCGGAGGGAGTGCGCCTATTGTGTGAGGAGAGTGGAGAGAGTGCGCCTATTGTGTGAGGAGAGCGGAGGGAGTGCGCCTATTGTGTGAGGAGAGTGGAGGGAGTGCGCCTATTGTGAGGTGAAGAGCGGAGGGAGTGCGCCTATTGTGTGAGGAGAGTGGAGGGAGTGCACCTATTGTGTGAGGAGAGTGGAGGGAGTGCGCCTATTGTGTGAGGAGAGTGGAGAGAGTGCGCCTATTGTGAGGTGAAGAGCGGAGGGAGTGCGCCTATTGTGTGAGGAGAGCAGAGAGAGTGCGCCTATTGTGAGGTGAAGAGCGGAGGGAGTGCACCTATTGTGTGAGGAGAGTGGAGGGAGTGCGCCTATTGTGTGAGGAGAGTGGAGGGAGTGCGCCTATTGTGTGAGGAGAGTGGAGGGAGTGCACCTATTGTGTGAGGAGAGTGGAGAGAGTGCGCCTATTGTGTGAGGAGAGCAGAGAGAGTGCGCCTATTGTGTGAGGAGAGCGGAGAGAGTGCGTCTATTGTGTGAGGAGAATGGAGGGGGTGCACCCATTGTGTGAGGAGAGCGGAGGGAGTGCGCCTATTGTATGAGGAGAGTGGAGAGAGTGCGCCTATTGTGTGGGGTGAAGAGCGGAGGGAGTGCGCCTATTGTGTGAGGAGAGTGGAGGGGGTGCACCCATTGTGTGAGGAGAATGGAGGGAGTGCGCCTATTGTGTGAGGTGAATGGAGGGAGTGCGCCTATTGTGTGAGGAGAGCGGAGAGAGTGCGCCTATTGTGTGAGGAGAGCGGAGGGAGTGCGCCTATTGTGTGAGGAGAGCGGAGGGAGTGCGCCTATTGTGTGAGGAGAGCGGAGGGGGTGCGCCCATTGTGTGAGGTGAGAGCGGAGGGGGTGCACCCATTGTGTGAGGAGAGCGGAGAGAGTGCGTCTATTGTGTGAGGAGAGCGGAGGGAGTGCGCCTATTGTGTGGAGAGAGTGCACCTATTGTGAGGTGAAGAGCAGAGAGAGTGCGCCTATTGTGAGGTGAAGATCAGAGGAAGTGCGCCTATTGTGTGAGGCGGAGAGCGGAGGGAGTGCGCCTATTGTGTGAGGAGAGCAGAGAGAGTGTGCCTATTGTGTGAGGAGAGCAGAGAGAGTGCGCCTATTGTGAGGTGAAGAGCAGAGAGAGTGCGCCTATTGTGAGGTGAAGATCAGAGGGAGTGCGTCTATTGTGTGAGGCGGAGAGCGGAGGGAGTGCGCCTATATTGTGAGGTGAAGATCAGAGGGAGTGCGCCTATTGTGTGAGGAGAGCGGGGGAGTGCGCCTATATTGTGAGGTGAAGAGCGGAGGGAGTGCGCCTATTGTGTGAGGCGGAGAGCGGAGGGAGTGCACCTATTGTGTGAGGAGAGCGGAGGGGGTGCGCCCATTGTGTGAGGAGAGCAGAGAGAGTGCGCCTATTGTGTGAGGTGAAGAGCAGAGGGAGTGCGCCTATTGTGTGAGGAGAATGGAGGGAGTGCGCCTATTGTGTGAGGAGAGCGGAGGGAGTGCGCCTATTGTGTGAGGAGAGCGGAGGGGGTGCGCCCATTGTGTGAGGAGAGCAGAGAGAGTGCGCCTATTGTGTGAGGTGAAGAGCAGAGGGAGTGCGCCTATTGTGTGAGGAGAATGGAGGGAGTGCGCCTATTGTGTGAGGAGAGCGGAGGGAGTGCGCCTATTGTGTGAGGAGAGCGGAGGGAGTGCGCCTATTGTGTGGGGTGAAGAGCGGAGGGAGTGCGCCTATTGTGTGAGGAGAGCGGGGGGAGTGCGCCTATTGTGTGAGGAGAGTGGAGAGAGTGCGCCTATTGTGTGGGGTGAAGAGCGGAGGGAGTGCGCCTATTGTGTGGGGTGAAGAGCGGAGGGAGTGCGCCTATAGTGTGAGGAGAGCGGGGGGAGTGCGCCTATTGTGTGAGGAGAGCGGGGGGGAGTGCGCCTATTGTGTGAGGAGAGCAGAGAGAGTGCGCCTATTGTGAGGTGAAGAGCAGAGAGAGTGCGCCTATTGTGAGGTGAAGAGCGGAGGGAGTGCGCCTATTGTGTGAGGAGAGCGGAGGGAGTGCGCCTATTGTGTGAGGAGAGCGGGGGGGAGTGCGCCTATTGTGTGAGGAGAGCGGGGGGGAGTGCGCCTATTGTGTGAGGAGAGCGGAGGGAGTGCGCCTATTGTGTGAGGAGAGCGGAGGGAGTGCGCCTATTGTGTGAGGAGAGTGGAGAGAGTGCGCCTATTGTGTGAGGTGAAGAGCAGAGAGAGTGCGCCTATTGTGTGAGGTGAAGAGCAGAGAGAGTGCGCCTATTGTGAGGTGAAGAGCAGAGAGAGTGCGCCTATTGTGAGGTGAAGATCAGAGGGAGTGCGTCTATTGTGTGAGGCGGAGAGCGGAGGGAGTGCGCCTATATTGTGAGGTGAAGATCAGAGGGAGTGCGCCTATTGTGTGAGGAGAGCGGGGGAGTGCGCCTATATTGTGAGGTGAAGAGCGGAGGGAGTGCGCCTATTGTGTGAGGCGGAGAGCGGAGGGAGTGCACCTATTGTGTGAGGAGAGCGGAGGGGGTGCGCCCATTGTGTGAGGAGAGCAGAGAGAGTGCGCCTATTGTGTGAGGTGAAGAGCAGAGGGAGTGCGCCTATTGTGTGAGGAGAATGGAGGGAGTGCGCCTATTGTGTGAGGAGAGCGGAGGGAGTGCGCCTATTGTGTGAGGAGAGCGGAGGGAGTGCGCCTATTGTGTGGGGTGAAGAGCGGAGGGAGTGCGCCTATTGTGTGAGGAGAGCGGAGGGAGTGCGCCTATTGTGTGAGGAGAGTGGAGAGAGTGCGCCTATTGTGTGGGGTGAAGAGCGGAGGGAGTGCGCCTATTGTGTGAGGAGAGCGGAGGGAGTGCGCCTATAGTGTGAGGAGAGCGGGGGGAGTGCGCCTATTGTGTGAGGAGAGCGGGGGGAGTGCGCCTATTGTGTGAGGAGAGCGGAGGGAGTGCGCCTATTGTGTGAGGAGAGTGGAGAGAGTGCGCCTATTGTGTGGGGTGAAGAGCGGAGGGAGTGCGCCTATTGTGTGAGGAGAGTGGAGAGAGTGCGCCTATTGTGTGGGGTGAAGAGCGGAGGGAGTGCGCCTATTGTGTGGGGTGAAGAGCGGAGGGAGTGCGCCTATAGTGTGAGGAGAGCGGGGGGAGTGCGCCTATTGTGTGAGGAGAGCGGGGGGGAGTGCGCCTATTGTGTGAGGAGAGTGGAGGGAGTGCGCCTATTGTGTGAGGAGAGTGGAGAGAGTGCGCCTATTGTGAGGTGAAGAGCGGAGGGAGTGCGCCTATTGTGTGAGGAGAGCAGAGAGAGTGCGCCTATTGTGAGGTGAAGAGCGGAGGGAGTGCGCCTATTGTGAGGTGAAGATCAGAGGGAGTGCGTCTATTGTGTGAGGAGAGCGGGGGGAGTGCGCCTATATTGCGAGGTGAAGATCAGAGGGAGTGCGCCTATTGTGTGAGGAGAGCGGGGGGAGTGCGCCTATTGTGAGGTGAAGAGCGGAGGGAGTGCGCCTATTGTGAGGTGAAGATCAGAGGGAGTGCGTCTATTGTGTGAGGAGAGCGGGGGGGAGTGCGCCTATTGTGTGAGGAGAGTGGAGGGAGTGCGCCTATTGTGTGAGGAGAGTGGAGAGAGTGCGCCTATTGTGAGGTGAAGAGCGGAGGGAGTGCGCCTATTGTGTGAGGAGAGCAGAGAGAGTGCGCCTATTGTGAGGTGAAGAGCGGAGGGAGTGCGCCTATTGTGAGGTGAAGATCAGAGGGAGTGCGTCTATTGTGTGAGGTGAAGAGCAGAGAGAGTGCGCCTATTGTCAGGTGAAGAGCAGAGAGAGCGCCTATTGTGAGGTGAAGATCAGAGGGAGTGCGTCTATTGTGTGAGGAGAGCGGGGGGAGTGCGCCTATATTGCGAGGTGAAGATCAGAGGGAGTGCGCCTATTGTGTGAGGCGTAAACAGCAGAACGGAGTGCACTCACAGGAACAAGTGCTCGGAGTGCCAGCAATGGAGACTGGATCCACGTCTCCTCTTCAAATAGTAGCAAGGAATTGCAGCACTTGAGAGTGCTTGAGAAAGGTCTCGTGATGAGACAGAAACGTTGCTGATTTTTGTTATTTGCTTCACCAAATAAACCACCAGTTGTTTTCACTACTTTGGAAGTGCTGCAATTCCTTGCTACTATTGTGTGAGGCGGAGAGCGTGTATACTCCAGTAACGGAGGATAATACACAGCGGTGACTCAGGCCGGCGGGGAGGCAGTCAGGAGGGAGGCCAGGGAGTTCATCTGTAATGCACTGGAACCTTCCATCTTTCTTCTCTTCTATAAGACGAGTCTGTCGGAGAATTGTCACGCTCTGATGGATTATTTCATCCTGTATGATGTGTTACTAGGCGTTCCCTCCTCATCTCCCCGTATTAGCGGCTGTACAGCTGTATATACTTCTGTATAGCTGTATATACCTCTGTATAGCTGAATATACCCCTGTATAGCTGAATATACCCCTGTATAGCTGAATATACCCCTGTATAGCTGAATATACCTCTGTATAGCTGTATATACCTCTGTATAGCTGTATATACCTCTGTATAGCTGTATATACCTCTGTATAGCTGAATATACCCCTGTATAGCTGAATATACCCCTGTATAGCTGTATATACCTTTGTATAGCTGTTTATACCTCTGTATAGCTGTATATACCTTTGTATAGCTGTATATACCTCCGTATAGCTGTATATACCTCCGTATAGCTGTATATACCTTTGTATAGCTGTATATACCTCCGTATAGCTGTATATACCTCCGTATAGCTGTATATACCTCCGTTTAGCTGTATATACCTTTGTACAGCTGAATATACCTTTGTATAGCTGAATATACCTTTGTATAGCTGTATATACCTTTTTATAGCTGTATATACCTTTGTATAGCTGTATTTACCTCCGTATAGCTGTATATACCTCCGTATAGCTGTATATACCTCCGTATAGCTGTATATACCTTTGTATAGCTGAATATACCCCTGTATAGCTGAATATACCCCTGTATAGCTGTATATACCTCCGCATAGCTGTATATACTTTTGTATAGCTGTATATACCTCTGTATAGCTGAATATACTTTTGTATAGCTGTATATACCTTTGTATAGCTGTATATACCTTTGTATAGCTGTATATACCTTTGTATAGCTGTATATACCTTTGTATAGCTGTATATACCTTTGTATAGCTGTATATACCTCTATATAGCTGTATATACCTCCGTATAGCTGTATATACCTCCGTATAGCTGTATATACCTTCGTATAGCTGTATATACCTCAGTATAACTGTATAAACCTCTGTACTGCTTTATATACCTCTGTATAGCTGTATATACCTCTGTACAGCTGTTTAAACCTCTGTACAGCTGTATATACCTCCGTATAGCTGTATATACCTCCGTATAGCTGTATATACCTCTGTATAGCTGTATATACCTCTGTATAGCTGTATATACCTCTGTATAGCTGTATATACCTCTGTATAGCTGTATATACCTCCGTATAGCTGTAAATACCTCCGTATAGCTGTATTCACCTCCGTATAGCTGTATATACCTCTGTACAGCTGTATATACCTCCGTATAGCTGTAAATAACTCTGTACAGCTGTATATACCTCTACTCGTTACATGCAGATGTACGGAATATTTCACAGCTGGAGCCCATAACCCACAGATACTGGGAGGGGTCCTCGCTGCTCGGTCACAGATGAGCTTTGGCTGCGGAGTCCTTCTTGTGGTTGCAGCAATGCCTGGTTTACAATTCTACAGAATTTTCTACCTTTTTTGTAATGTTCTTCTGGGATCAGGATAAATTGAGTTTTGTTTTTCTTTTTTCCATTTTATTATAGACGACGAGCATTGGTGAAGTCCATGTTCTGCTATTCATAATCCCTCTCTATATAGATGATGCCATGATAGCCTGAAAATATTTGACACCTAGTTCAATGAAGCCAACACTACCATCCAGGGGATCACACAGCTACTAGAGGGTCCGTAGAGCCAACACTACCATCCAGGGGATCACACAGCTACTAGAGGGTCCGTAGAGCCAACACTACCATCCAGGGGATCACACAGCTACTAGAGGGTCCGTAGAGCCAACACTACCATCCAAGGGATCACACAGCTACTAGAGGGTCCATATAGCCAACACTACCATCCAAGGGATCACACAGCTACTAGAGGGTCCGTAGAGCCAACACCACCATCCATGTGCTCGCACAGCTACTAGAGGGTCCATATAGCTAACACTACCATCCAAGGGATCACACAGCTACTAGAGGGTCCATATAGCCAACACTACCATCCAAGGGATCACACAGCTACTAGAGGATCCATATAGCCATCATCACCATCCAGGGGATCACACAGCTACTAGAGGGTCCATAGAGCCAACACCACCATCCAGGGGGTCCCACAGCTACTGAAGGGTCCGTAGAGCTAACACTACCATCCAGGGGGTCCCACAGCTACTGAAGGGTCCGTAGAGCTAACACTACCATCCAGGGGATCCCACAGCTACTAGAGGGTCCATATAGCCAACATCACCATCCAGGGGATCACACAGCTACTAGAGGGTCTGTAGAGCCAACACCATCGTCAAGGGGTTCCCAAAGCTACTGGAGGGTCCATAGAACCAACACCGTCATCCAGGAGGTCACACAGCTACTGAAGGGTCTGAAGAGCTAATACCATCATCCAGGGAGTCCTACGGCTACTAGAGGGTCCGTAGAGCCAACCCAATCATCCAGGGGGTCCCACAGCTACTAGAGGGTCCATAGAGCCAACACTACCATCCAGGTGGTCCCACAGCTACTAGAGGGTCCATAGAGCCAACACCATCATCAAGGGGGTCCCACAGCTGCTGAAGGGTCCGTAGAGCCAACACCATCATCCAGGGGGTCCCACAGCTACTAGAGGGTCCAGAGAGCCAACACCATCATCCAGGGGGTCACAAAGCTACTGGAGAGTTTGTAGAGCCAACACCATCATCCAGGTGGTCTCACAGCTATTGGAGGGTCCATAGAGCCAACACCACCATCCAGGGGGTCCCATAGCTGCTGGAGGGTCCAAAGAGCCAACGCCACCATCCAGATTGTCCCACAGCTACTGGAGACTCCATAGAGCCAACACCATCATCCAGGTGGTCTCAGAGCTGCTGGAGGGTCCAAAGAGCCAACGCCACCATCCAGATTGTCCCACAGCTACTGGAGACTCCATAGAGCCAACACCATCATCCAGGTGGTTTCAGAGCTGCTGGAGGGTCAATAGAACCGATACCACCATCCAGTTGGTCCCACAGATGCTGGATAGTATATAGAGTCAACACCATCATCCAGGTCCCACAGATGGTCAGTTGGGTTGAGGTCAGTATTACGGGGCAGGGCAGTCCCGGGATAGTCTTGGTCATCTTCTTCCAAGCAGCGTTGGACATTTCCAGTTGTGTGACATGTTGCATTGTCTTGCTGGAAGATCCCGTCTGCGCCAGGGGAAACAGCATGTATAGGTGCATGTGAGTTCGGCTGACCGAGAGAGACCACCAGTTTGTCTATCTCCAGCATGGTGTCTGTTCTCTAATGTTTCTTTTTTGACCTGCCAGCATTCACCCATTCTTTTTTTAAATAAATAGTTTATTTAGTTTTTCAACAATAAAAGAGAACATGCATTACAATACTGCATAGCAAGAAGCAATAAAAAAGACAACAAGTGCCGTACATGACATGTAACAATGTCAACTGAGCATAGTAAATACAGCAGAAGTCTACCAATATTGGAGGGAAAATTAACAATATTGCCAGGTCTGTTGTGGACTCCGCATTCATCTATTCTATGGAGCAGAAAGCGTGACTCAACAGAGAAGACAGCCCTTTACCAACCAGTATGGAAGACAGCCCTTTACCAACCAGCAGAGAAGACAACCCTTTACCAACCAGCAGAGAAGACAGCCCTTTACCAACCAGCAGAGAAGACAGCCCTTTACCAACCAGTATGGAAGACAGCCCTTTACCAATCAGCGGAGAAGACAGCCCTTTACCAACCAGCAGAGAAGACAGCCCTTTAACAACCAGCAGAGAAGACAGCTCTTTACCAATCAGCAGAGAAGACAGCCCTTTAACAACCAGCAGAGAAGACAACCCTTTACCAACCAGCAGAGAAGACAACCCTTTACCAACCAGCAGAGAAGACAGCTCTTTACCAACCCGCAGAGAAGACAGCCCTTTACCAACCCGCAGAGAAGACAGCCCTTTACCAACCAGCAGAGAAGACAACCCTTTACCAACCAGCAGAGAAGACAGCCCTTTACCAACCAGCAGAGAAGACAACCCCGTACCAACCAGCAGAGAAGACAGCCCTTTACCAACCAGCAGAGAAGACAACCCTTTACCAACCCGCAGAGAAGACAGCCCTTTACCAACCCGCAGAGAAGACAGCCCTTTACCAACCCGCAGAGAAGACAGCTCTTTACCAACCCGCAGAGAAGACAGCCCTTTACCAACCAGCAGAGAAGACAGCCCTTTACCAACCAGCAGAGAAGACAACCCTTTACCAACCCGCAGAGAAGACAGCCCTTTACCAACCAGCAGAGAAGACAACCCTTTACCAACCCGCAGAGAAGACAGCCCTTTACCAACCAGCAGAGAAGACAGCCCTTTACTAACCCGCAGAGAAGACAACCCTTTACCAGCCCGCAGAGAAGACAGCCCTTTACCAACCAGCAGAGAAGACAGCCCTTTACCAACCCGCAGAGAAGACAACCCTTTACCAGCCCGCAGAGAAGACAGCCCTTTACCAACCAGCAGAGAAGACAACCCTTTACCAACCAGCAGAGAAGACAGCCCTTTACCAACCAGCAGAGAAGACAGCTCTTTACCAACCAGCAGAGAAGACAGCCCTTTACCAACCAGCAGAGAAGACAGCCCTTTACCAACCAGCAGAGAAGACAGCCCTTTACCAACCAGCAGAGAAGACAGCCCTTTACCAACCAGCAGAGAAGACAGCCCTTTACCAACCAGCAGAGAAGACAGCCCTTTACCAACCAGCAGAGAAGACAGCCCTTTACCAACCAGCAGAGAAGACAGCCCTTTACCAACCAGCAGAGAAGACAGCTCTTTACCAACCCGCAGAGAAGACAGCCCTTTACCAACCAGCAGAGAAGACAGCCCTTTACCAACCAGCAGAGAAGACAGCCCTTTACCAACCAGCAGAGAAGACAGCCCTTTACCAACCAGCAGAGAAGACAGCCCTTTACCAACCAGCAGAGAAGACAGCCTTTTACCAATCATCAGAGAAGACAGCCCTTTACTAACCAGCAAAGAAGACAGCCCTTTACCAACCAGCAGAGAAGACAGCCTTTTACCAATCATCAGAGAAGACAGCCCTTTACCAACCAGCAGAGAAGACAGCCCTTTACCAACCAGCAGAGAAGACAGTCCTTTACCAACCAGCAGAGAAGACAGCCCTTTACCATCCAGCAGAGAAGACAGCCCTTTACCAACCAGCAGAGAAGACAGCCCTTTACCAACCAGCAGAGAAGACAGCCCTTTACCAACCAGCAGAGAAGACAGCCCTTTACCAACCAGCAGAGAAGACAGCCCTTTACTAACCCGCAGAGAAGACAGCCCTTTACCAACCAGCAGAGAAGACAGCTCTTTACCAACCAGCAGAGAAGACAGCCCTTTACCAACCAGCAGAGAAGACAGCCCTTTACCAACCAGCAGAGAAGACAGCCCTTACCAAGGGTGTGTGTGTGAGGAGCTGGGGGGGGGGGGGGGTCGGTGGTTGATACTCAGCGTTGCATTATGAATTCAGAGGAATAAATTCATACTTTTTTTCTGGTCTTGTACGTCTTATGTGTTTGTTATGTTATTATAGTCTGTTTTTTTCCCACCAAGGAATTTATTGTGTTTCAGGGAAACGACCACTTTTGTTATTTGAGAAAATGAAGGTTTTTAGATTCCTTAGAAAACTGTATAATTTACTAAAAGAAATCAGCGACACGAAGAGCCGACTAAGGTTATGTCTGGAAGAGGTTCTGGCTTCTGCTGGAACTGCCCTTAATCAAAACAAAAACTTTTCCTGCATCAGAAACTTCTTTGGATGCATCTTGCAGAGCTCGGCAGTGTCAGGAAAACCATCAGCATGGAGTCTGGGAGACATTTCACTTTGGTTTCCATAAATGTCAAGGCGAGGCCATGTGACCCCAATGAACTTGTATGGTGGCTATGTGACCCCAGTGAACTAGTATGGCAGCCATGTGACCCCAATGAACTTGTATGGCGGCCATGTGACCTCAATGAACTTGTATGGTGACCATGTGACCACAATGAACTTGCATGGTGGCCATGTGACCCCATTAAACTTGCATGGTGGCCATAAGACCCCAATGAACTTGCATAGTGGTCATGTGACACCAATGAACTTGCATGGCGGCCATGTGATACCAATGAACTTGCATGGCGGCCATGTGATACCAATGAACTTGCATGGCGGCCATGTGATACCAATGAACTTGCATGGTGGCCATGTGATACCAATGAACTTGCATGGTGGCCATGTGATACCAATAAACTTGAATGGTGGCCATGTGATACCAATGAACTTGCATGGTGGACATTTGACCCCAATGAACTTGCATGGTGGCCATGTGATACCAATGAACTTGCATGGTGGCCATGTGATACCAATGAACTTGCATGGTGGCCATTTGACCCCAATGAACTTGCATGGTGGCCATGTGATACCAATAAACTTGCATGTTGGCCATGTGACCTCAATGAACTTGCATGGTGGCCATGTGATACCAATGAACTTGCATGGTGGCCATGTGATACCAATGAACTTGCATGGTGGCCATGTGATACCAATGAACTCGCATGGTGGCCATGTGATACCAATGAACTTGCATGTTGGCTATGTGACCTCAATGAACTTGCATGGTGGCCATGTGATACCAATGAACTTGCATGGTGGCCATGTGACCCCAATGAACTTGCATGGTGGACATTTGACCCCAATGAACTTGCATGGTGGACATTTGACCCCAATGAACTTGCATGGTGGCCATGTGATACCAATGAACTTGCATGGTGGCCATGTGATACCAATAAACTTGCATGGTGGCCATGTGATACCAATAAACTTGCATGGTGGCCATGTGATACCAATGAACTTGCATGGTGGACATTTGACCCCAATGAACTTGCATGGTGGCCATGTGATACCAATGAACTTGCATGGTGGCCATGTGATACCAATGAACTTGCATGGTGGCCATTTGACCCCAATGAACTTGCATGGTGGCCATGTGATACCAATAAACTTGCATGTTGGCCATGTGACCTCAATGAACTTGCATGGTGGCCATGTGATACCAATGAACTTGCATGGTGGCCATGTGATACCAATGAACTTGCATGGTGGCCATGTGATACCAATGAACTTGCATGGTGGCCATGTGACCTCAATGAACTTGCATGGTGGCCATGTGATACCAATGAACTTGCATGGTGGCCATGTGATACCAATGAACTTGCATGGTGGCCATGTGATACCAATGAACTTGCATGGTGGCCATGTGATACCAATGAACTTGCATGGTGGCCATGTGATACCAATGAACTTGCATGGTGGCCATGTGATACCAATAAACTTGCATGGTGGCCATGACAAGAAATGACGAGTATAAAAGGCAAAAAGAAATGAATCTATTTTGTAAAAAATGTGAACATATAAGATTTTTTTTTTGTTTTCATTTTCTGTAAAAAACTGTTGGGAAGTTTTGTACCTTTTTAAACCGATTGCGTAGAAATGTGAGAATATTGAATAGATTTTTAACCATATTCTTTTTTTTGTTTGGTTTTGGAGTTTGTTTCCAGATATTAAACCCCAAAAATATATTGATGTATATTTCCATTTACCCCAAACAAGAGCGTTGTAAGCGATTATATCGGAGCGCTCCCCCCCCCCCCCCCTTAATGAGTAACCCTTTAACCGTGTGGTCAGGGTGGCTCACAGCCGCAGAATCTTACATAATCGCCGGGCGGAATGTTTTGTATCTTGATTTTGCAGCTTCAGAGAAACAGAACTTTATTAAGGATTCTTTTTAGTTCTTTTTCTAGTTTTCTGTATAATCCTCTTCTAGTTACATAACAATCCCACATCTGCCGCTCGCCCGCTCTTTGCTTTTCATTTAGAACGTTGGCCGATCGTCTAATATTCCACATAAACACGTTTCCAAACGTCATAATATTTATTTCTATTGAACATTTCACATTTGGCTTAATGATTGAATCTTTGTCGCGCGGCTGGAACGCGGATTTGTCTCTTTTTTTTTTTTTTTTTTAATGCAGTAAGAATAAGATTTGATTATTTCTTCTACAGTTTTGCTTTCTTGTCCTTCTTTAAGAAAATATGAATAACACAAAAACTCTCCCTCCCCCCATGGTCAGTGGTCAGGTGACGCCATTTATTTATTGTCACACTACTGGGTTTTCTCTGTATAAATCATAATGACGACCAAAAACATTCAAATGACCCAGATCAAAAGTTCCCATCCCCCAGTTGTTAATCCCATGTATTGCCCCCACTAACATCAGTGACATTGTGAAGTCTCTTGTGGTAGTTGTGGATGAGGCTCTTTATGTTCTCAGATGGTAAAGCCGCCCATTCTTCTTGGTTCCTGTGAATTCCTGGGTTGTCCTGCTTGAACTGCGCCCTGGAGATCTCCCCAGAGAGGCTCAATGATACTGAGGTCAGGACACTGAGATGGCCGCTCCAGAACCTTCACTTTGTCCTGCTGTAGCCAATGACAGGACGACTTGGCCTTGTGTTTTGGATTGTTGTCATGTTGATGGGTGCAGATTTGCAGTATTTGCTGATAACCAGCTGCATTCATCCTTCATCTTTCACCAAGATTCCTGAGCCTTTGTAGCTCACACATCCCCAAAGGGGCAGAAGGATGAAGGTTAGGGACATTAAGAGGTATGGTATGGTGATACTAGACGGATGACTTTATAAAGTAGTCATACTAGAAGATGGTGTATGAGGAGGTAGAAGTGCAAGAAGGTGGTGTATGAGGAGGTAGAGGCGCTAGAAGGTGGTGTATGAGGAGGTAGAGGCCCTAGAAGGGGGTGTATGAGGAGGTAGAGGCACTAGAAGGTGGTGTATGAGGAGTTAGAGGCCCTAGAAGGGGGTGTATGAGGAGGTAGAGGCCCTAGAAGGGGGTGTATGAGGAGGTAGAGGCACTAGAAGGCGGTGTATGAGGAGGTAGAGGCCCTAGAAGGTGGTGTATGAGGAGGTAGAGGCGCTAGAAGGTGGTGTATGAGCAGGTAGAGGCGCTAGAAGGTGGTGTATGAGGAGGTAGAAGCACTAGAGGTGGTGTATAAGGAGGTAGAAGCACTAGAAGGTGGTGTATGAGGAGGTAGAAGCACTAGAGGTGGTGTATAAGGAGGTAGAAGCACTAAAGGTGGTGTATGAGGAGGTAGAAGCACTAGAAGGGGGTGTATGAGGAGGTAGAAGCACTAAAGGTGGTGTATGAGGAGGTAGAAGCACTAGAAGGTGGTGTATGAGGAGGTAGAGGCACTAGAAGGTGGTGTATGAGGAGGTAGAGGCACTAGAAGGTGGTGTATGAGGAGGTAGAAGCACTAAAGGTGGTGTATGAGGAGGTAAAAGCACTAGAAGGTGGTGTATGAGGAGGTAGAGGCACTAGAAGGTGGTGTATGAGAAGGTAGAGGCACTAGAAGTGGTGTATGAGGAGGTAGAAGCACTAGAAGATGGTGTATGAGGAGGTAGAAGCACTAGAAGGTGGTGTATGAGCAGGTAGAAGCACTAGAAGGTGGTGTATGAGGAGGTAGAAGCACTAAAGGTGGTGTATGAGGAGGTAGAGGCGCTAGAAGGTGGTGTATGAGGAGGTAGAGGCGCTAGAAGGGGGTGTATGAGGAGGTAGAGGCACTAGAAATTGGTGTATGAGGAGGTAGAGGCACTAGAAGGTGGTGTATGAAAAGGTAAAGGCACTAGAAGGTGGTGTATGAGGAGGTAGAAGGTGGTGTATAAGGAGGTAGAAGCGCTAGAAGTTGGTGCATGAGGCGGTAGAGGCACTAGAAGGTGGTGTATAAGGAGGTAGAGGCACTAGAAGGTGGTGTATAAGGAGGTAGAGGCACTAGAAGGTGGTGTATGAGGAGGTAGAAGGTGGTGTATAAGGAGGTAGAAGCGCTAGAAGTTGGTGCATGAGGCGGTAGAGGCACTATAAGGTGGTGTATGAGGCAGTAGAGGCACTAGAAGGTGGTGTATGAGAAGGTAGAAGTGCTAGAAGGTGGTGTATGAGGAGTTAGAGGCCCTAGAAGGTGGTGTATAAGGAGGTAGAAGCGCTAGAAGGTGGTGTATGAGGAGGTAGAGGCGCTAGAAGGTGGTGTATGAGGAGGTAGAAGCGCTAGAAGGTGGTGTATGAGGAGGTAGAAGCGCTAGAAGGTGGTGTATGAGGAGGTAGAAGCGCTAGAAGGTGGTGTATGAGGAGGTAGAAGCGCTAGAAGGTGGTGTATGAGGAGGTAGAGGCACTAGAAGGTATATATGGCATGTATGTATCCAGCCCTGGCACCTGTGATTACCTGTGCGCAGGTATGAGGGGGGGGGGGGGGGGGCTGTGACTATATCAGCCAGGGAATTCCTGAGAACCAGGAGGGAGGAGCAGGTGTGGCTGCAGGAAGAGTTTACAAGCAACCCTGGTGTCAGCGCCCCGCCGCCATGTACCCGCAGCCCTGACATGTTACTCTGTGTAATGAGCACATGTGCAGCACTCTGTATACCCTGCGGGGGAGGAATCCCGCCTTATGTAGGTGAAAGGTTACCTGGGATTGTTTACGAAACTCTTATAATATCAAAATCATCACAACCACCCCCCCCCCCCCCACACCCACCACCTATACTGAATAATTCATACCCATCTGCTGTGTGTTATGCTGCCTCCTGGTGGAAAAAAGAACCTGCTCACCCACCGCTAGCTTCCCCCTGACTCCTCTCACCCACCGCCAGCTTCCCCCTGACTCTTCTCACCCACCACCAGCTTCCTCCTGACTCCTCACCCACCACCAGCTTCCTCCTGACTCCTCACCCACCACCAGCTTCCTCCTGACTCCTCACCCACCTCCAGCTTCCTCCTGACTCCTCACCCACCACCAGCTTCCTCCTGACTCCTCACCCACCGCCAGCTTCCTCCTGACTCCTCACCCACCTCCAGCTTCCTCCTGACTCCTCTCACCCACCGCCAGCTTCCCCCTGACTCTTCTCACCCACCTCCAGCTTCCCCCTAACTCTTCTCACCCACCTCCAGCTTCCTCCTGACTCCTCTCACCCACCACCAGCTTCCTCCTGACTCCTCTCACCCACCGCCAGCTTCCTCCTGACTCCTCTCATCCACTGCCAGCTTCCTCCTGACTCCTCTCATCCACTGCCAGCTTCCTCCTTACTCCGCTCACCCTCCGCCAGCTTCCCCCTGACTCCTCTCACCCACCGCCAGCTTCCTCCTGACTCCTCTCATCTACCGCCAACTTCCTCCTGACTCCTCTCATCCACCGCCAGCTTCCTCCTGTCCCTGCTCATCCACCGCCAGCTTCCTCCTGACTCCTCTCATCCACCGCCAGCTTCCTCCTGACTCCTCTCATCCACCGCCAGCTTCCTCCTGACTCCTCTCATCCACCGCCAGCTTCCTCCTGACTCCTCTCATCCACCGCCAGCTTCCTCCTGACTCCTCTCATCCACCGCCAGCTTCCTCCTGTCCCTGCTCATCCACCGCCAGCTTCCCCCTGACTCCTCTCATCCACTTCCAGCTTCCTCCTGACTCCTCTCATCCACCGCCAGCTTCCTCCTGACTCCTCTCATCCACCGCCAGCTTCCTCCTGTCCCTGCTCATCCACCGCCAGCTTCCTCCTGACTCCTCTCATCCACCGCCAGCTTCCTCCTGACTCCTCTCATCCACCGCCAGCTTCCTCCTGACTCCTCTCATCCACCGCCAGCTTCCTCCTGACTCCTCTCATCCACCGCCAGCTTCCTCCTGACTCCTCTCATCCACCGCCAGCTTCCTCCTGACTCCTCTCATCCACCGCCAGCTTCCTCCTGTCCCTGCTCATCCACCGCCAGCTTCCTCCTGACTCCTCTCATCCACCGCCAGCTTCCTCCTGACTCCTCTCATCTACCGCCAGCTTCCTCCTGTCCCTGCTCATCCACCGCCAGCTTCCTCCTTACTCCTCTCATCCACCGCCAGCTTCCTCCTGATTCCTCTCATCCACCGCCAGCTTCCTCCTTACTCCTCTCACCCACCGCCAGCTTCCTCCTGACTCCTCTCATCCACCACCAGCTTCCTCCTTACTCCTCTCACCCACCGCCAGCTTCCTCCTGAGTCCTCTCACCCACCGCCAGCTTCCTCCTGACTCCTCTCATCCACTGCCAGCTTCCTCCTGTCCCTGCTCATCCACCGCCAGCTTCCTCCTTACTCCTCTCATCCACCGCCAGCTTCCTCCTGTCCCTGCTCATCCACCGCCAGCTTCCTCCTTACTCCTCTCATCCACCGCCAGCTTCCTCCTGACTCCTCTCATCCACCGCCAGCTTCCTCCTGACTCCTCTCATCTACCGCCAACTTCCTCCTGACTCCTCTCATCCACCGCCAGCTTCCTCCTGTCCCTGCTCATCCACCGCCAGCTTCCTCCTGACTCCTCTCATCCACTGCCAGCTTCCTCCTGTCCCTGCTCATCCACCGCCAGCTTCCTCCTGACTCCTCTCATCCACCGCCAGCTTCCTCCTGACTCCTCTCATCCACCGCCAGCTTCCTCCTGTCCCTGCTCATCCACCGCCAGCTTCCTCCTTACTCCTCTCATCCACCGCCAGCTTCCTCCTGACTCCTCTCATCCACCGCCAGCTTCCTCCTGACTCCTCTCATCCACCGCCAGCTTCCTCCTGACTCCTCTCACCCACCGCCAGCTTCCTCCTGACTCCTCTCACCCACCGCCAGCTTCCTCCTGTCCCTGCTCACCCACCGCCAGCTTCCTCCTGACTCCTCTCATCCACCGCCAGCTTCCTCCTGATTCCTCTCACCCACCGCCAGCTTCCCCCTGACTCTTCTCACCCACCTCCAGCTTCCCCCTAACTCTTCTCACCCACCTCCAGCTTCCTCCTGACTCCTCTCACCCACCGCCAGCTTCCTCCTGACTCCTCTCACCCACCGCCAGCTTCCTCCTGACTCCTCTCATCCACTGCCAGCTTCCTCCTGACTCCTCTCATCCACTGCCAGCTTCCTCCTTACTCCGCTCACCCTCCGCCAGCTTCCCCCTGACTCCTCTCACCCACCGCCAGCTTCCTCCTGACTCCTCTCATCTACCGCCAACTTCCTCCTGACTCCTCTCATCCACCGCCAGCTTCCTCCTGTCCCTGCTCATCCACCGCCAGCTTCCTCCTGACTCCTCTCATCCACTGCCAGCTTCCTCCTGACTCCTCTCATCCACCGCCAGCTTCCTCCTGACTCCTCTCATCCACCGCCAGCTTCCTCCTGACTCCTCTCATCCACCGCCAGCTTCCTCCTGACTCCTCTCATCCACCGCCAGCTTCCTCCTGTCCCTGCTCATCCACCGCCAGCTTCCCCCTGACTCCTCTCATCCACTTCCAGCTTCCTCCTGACTCCTCTCATCCACCGCCAGCTTCCTCCTGACTCCTCTCATCTACCGCCAGCTTCCTCCTGTCCCTGCTCATCCACCGCCAGCTTCCTCCTGACTCCTCTCATCCACCGCCAGCTTCCTCCTGACTCCTCTCATCCACCGCCAGCTTCCTCCTGACTCCTCTCATCCACCGCCAGCTTCCTCCTGACTCCTCTCATCCACCGCCAGCTTCCTCCTGACTCCTCTCATCTACCGCCAGCTTCCTCCTGACTCCTCTCATCCACCGCCAGCTTCCTCCTGTCCCTGCTCATCCACCGCCAGCTTCCTCCTGACTCCTCTCATCCACCGCCAGCTTCCTCCTGACTCCTCTCATCTACCGCCAGCTTCCTCCTGTCCCTGCTCATCCACCGCCAGCTTCCTCCTTACTCCTCTCATCCACCGCCAGCTTCCTCCTGATTCCTCTCATCCACCGCCAGCTTCCTCCTTACTCCTCTCACCCACCGCCAGCTTCCTCCTGACTCCTCTCATCCACCACCAGCTTCCTCCTTACTCCTCTCACCCACCGCCAGCTTCCTCCTGATTCCTCTCACCCACCGCCAGCTTCCTCCTGACTCCTCTCATCCACTGCCAGCTTCCTCCTGTCCCTGCTCATCCACCGCCAGCTTCCTCCTTACTCCTCTCATCCACCGCCAGCTTCCTCCTGTCCCTGCTCATCCACCGCCAGCTTCCTCCTTACTCCTCTCATCCACCGCCAGCTTCCTCCTGACTCCTCTCATCCACCGCCAGCTTCCTCCTGACTCCTCTCATCTACCGCCAACTTCCTCCTGACTCCTCTCATCCACCGCCAGCTTCCTCCTGTCCCTGCTCATCCACCGCCAGCTTCCTCCTGACTCCTCTCATCCACCGCCAGCTTCCTCCTGTCCCTGCTCATCCACCGCCAGCTTCCTCCTTACTCCTCTCATCCACCGCCAGCTTCCTCCTGACTCCTCTCATCCACCGCCAGCTTCCTCCTGTCCCTGCTCATCCACCGCCAGCTTCCTCCTTACTCCTCTCATCCACCGCCAGCTTCCTCCTGACTCCTCTCATCCACCGCCAGCTTCCTCCTGACTCCTCTCATCCACCGCCAGCTTCCTCCTGACTCCTCTCACCCACCGCCAGCTTCCTCCTGACTCCTCTCACCCACCGCCAGCTTCCTCCTGTCCCTGCTCACCCACCGCCAGCTTCCTCCTGACTCCTCTCATCCACCGCCAGCTTCCTCCTGATTCCTCTCACCCACCGCCAGCTATTTCTGTGATCTGTAGGGAGGCATTGTAGGGATCTTGCAATACTATCTGGTCGCCAGAGGAAGCATCTTTATCCTGTAGATTTCTCTATGGTTCTTACGTAGCTGTTGGCGTTTGGAGTTTTAGCCTTTGCTGATTTGTTCCAAAATTTGCACAAAAATTTCTCGGAGATAGCAGAGATGATTTATACTGTTTTTCTGGTGAAAGTATTGGTACCCCCCAATGTCTCCAGAGACCGAGCTGCTGAGGCCATGACTACTTTGGGGGGAAATTATCATTTGTAACTTTTTAGTGAAGGATTTCTCCCTTGGGCCAAGTCCAGCTGCCGCCCTCGCCTCAGTGTCCTCCGCCTCGATTATCTGTGACCGTGCTTGTTGTGGATTATACAGCTCCTTTACACACACACATATATATATCTAGCAAAGGAGAGAAGGAGAGGCACTCACCGTTTAAAATTCTTCTTTATTGAAATACTTCTAAAACATTTTGGGTGCTTGCTCACTGTGGTTGCTGACAAGTGGTTGAAAATAAGTGGAGTTTAAAGGGGTTGTCCAGTGTGGGGGCACTTTTTTGGGGGGACCGGGGAGGAGGTGGCTGAAATAAAAGACGTCCACTCACCTCCCCAGTTCCAGCGGTGGCTCACTCATCGCGGTGCTCCGGTCCCCGGTACCCGGCCACTTCCGGGTGTCTGACGCCGCCCGAGACGCTACGTGTCAGGGCCGCTCAGCCACTCAGTGAAGGAGGCGGGATCCGTGTGAAGTCCGCTCGGATCCCGCCTCCTTCACTGAGTGGCTGAGCGGCCCTGAGACATAGCGTCTCGGGCGGCGTCAGACACCCGGAAGCGGCCGGGGACCGGAGCGCCGCGATGAATGAGCCGCCGCTGGAACCGGGGAGGTGAGTGGACGTCTTTTATTTCAGCCACCTCCTCCCTGGTCCCCCCAAAAAAGTGCCCCCACGCTGGACAACCCCTTTAAAGAGGAGTTAAAAGGAGTTTCAAGTTCTGGTAAGTGCTGAATCTCTTTCTTTTTCCCTGTTTTTGTTGCACTGAGGATGATGGCCGGCGAGATGGAAGGATTCATTCAGTGCGCAGTCTGCCGCATGTACGCACAACTGGAGCAGGAGTTCCAGGGTGACGACCGCTGTGACAGATGGGAGCAGGTTGCCCATCTAGAAGCTCGAGTTAGAGATCTGGAGAAGCAGATTGCAACACTGAGGGAACTTGGCCACCTTGTGAGGGAACTTGGGCTCACTGAGCAGGAGGTTAGTGGGGTAGAGATGGAGGGTGGTGATATAGATCAGGATGCAAGGGCATCCGTGTCAGAAATGGCAGCTCTAGTGGAACCTGTTCTCCCTAACAGCCGGGGGAACAGTCCAACTAGTAGTGGGGGTGGGGGGGGTGGTATTGTAGGTAGGACAGCTAGTAGTGGTGGTGGGGCAGGATGGTATTGTAGGTAGGACAGCTAGTAGTGGGGGATGGTAATGTAGGTAGGACAGCTAGTAGTGGGGGATGGTAATGTAGGTAGGACAGCTAGTAGTGGGGGGGATGGTATTGTAGGTAGGACAGCTAGTAGTGGGGGATGGTAATGTAGGTAGGACAGCTAGTAGTGGGGGGGATGGTATTGTAGGTAGGACAGCTAGTAGTGGGGGGATGGTAATGTAGGTAGGACAGCTAGTAGTGGGGGATGGTAATGTAGGTAGGACAGCTAGTAGTGGGGGGATGGTATTGTAGGTAGGACAGCTAGTAGTGGGGGATGGTAATGTAGGTAGGACAGCTAGTAGTGGGGGGGATGGTATTGTAGGTAGGACAGCTAGTAGTGGGGGGGATGGTATTGTAGGTAGGACAGCTAGTAGTGGGGGGATGGTAATGTGGGTAGGACAGCTAGTAGTGGGGGATGGTATTGTAGGTAGGACAGCTAGTAGTGGGGGGGATGGTATTGTAGGTAGGACAGCTAGTAGTGGGGGATGGTAATGTAGGTAGGACAGCTAGTAGTGGGGGGATGGTATTGTAGGTAGGACAGCTAGTAGTGGGGGGATGGTAATGTAGGTAGGACAGCTAGTAGTGGGGGGATGGTAATGTAGGTAGGACAGCTAGTAGTGGGGGGATGGTAATGTGGGTAGGACAGCTAGTAGTGGGGGGGATGGTAATGTAGGTAGGACAGCTAGTAGTGGGGGGATGGTAATGTGGGTAGAACAGCTAGTAGTGGGGGATGGTATTGTAGGTAGGACAGCTAGTAGTGGGGGGGATGGTAATGTAGGTAGGACAGCTAGTAGTGGGGGGGATGGTAATGTAGGTAGGACAGCTAGTAGTGGGGGATGGTAATGTAGGTAGGACAGCTAGTAGTGGGTGGATGGTATTGTAGGTAGGACAGCTAGTAGTGGGGGGGATGGTATTGTAGGTAGGACATCTAGTAGTGGGGGGATGGTAATGTAGGTAGGACAGCTAGTAGTGGGGGGGATGGTATTGTAGGTAGGACAGCTAGTAGTGGGGGGATGGTAATGTAGGTAGGACAGCTAGTAGTGGGGGGGATGGTAATGTAGGTAGGACAGCTAGTAGTGGGGGGGATGGTAATGTAGGTAGGACAGCTAGTAGTGGGGGGGATGGTAATGTAGGTAGGACAGCTAGTAGTGGGGGATGGTAATGTAGGTAGGACAGCTAGTAGTGGGTGGATGGTATTGTAGGTAGGACAGCTAGTAGTGGGGGGGATGGTATTGTAGGTAGGACATCTAGTAGTGGGGGGATGGTAATGTAGGTAGGACAGCTAGTAGTGGGGGGATGGTAATGTAGGTAGGACAGCTGGTAGTGGGGGGATGGTATTGTAGGTAGGACAGCTAGTAGTGGGGGGATGGTATTGTAGGTAGGCCTAGACAGCTAGTAGTGGGGGGATGGTAATGTAGGTAGGACAGCTAGTAGTGGGGGGATGGTATTGTAGGTAGGACAGCTAGTAGTGGGGGGGATGGTATTGTAGGTAGGACAGCTAGTAGTGGGGGGATGGTATTGTAGGTAGGACAGCTAGTAGTGGGGGGGATGGTAATGTAGGTAGGACAGCTAGTAGTGGGGGATGGTATTGTAGGTAGGCCTAGACAGCTAGTGGTTGTAGGGGATTCTATAATCAGGAAGACGGATAGAATAATTTGTCGCCAAGACCGCCTCAACCGAATGGTTTGCTGTCTCCCTGGTGCCAGGGTTCGGCATGTGGTGGAAAGGGTGGATAAATTACTTGGGGGGGCTGGGGATGACCCGGCTGTCGTGGTCCATGTGGGAACCAATGACAGGATACAAGGTAGGTGGAGGTCTATTAAAAATAATTTTAGAGAACTAGGTGCTAAGTTGAAGGGAAGGACCTCCAAGGTGGTATTCTCTGGAATACTGCCTGTGCCATGCGCATCGCAGGAAAGACAGCGGGAGCTGCGGGAGGTAAATGCATGGCTCACGTCGTGGTGTAGAGGAGAGGGGTTTGGGGTGTTAGAGCACTGGGCTGACTTTTCATTGGGGTACAATCTGTTTTCCGCAGATAATTTGCACCTTAATGGAAGGGGGTCCGCTGTGCTGGGGGAGAGAATCCTAGAAGGGGGTTATATACTAGGGATGTGGAGGGAGGACAATGTAGTATGTAATATAGTGGCGGATAGGATAGAGAGGGGACAGAACATTGAGGAGGGAGGAGAAGGGTCCTGTGGGGGGAGAATAAGAGCAGTGGATAGGGAGAAGGGTCCTGTGGGGGGAGGATAAGAGCAGTGGATAGGGAGAAGGGTCCTGTGGGGGAGGATAAGAGCAGTGGATAGGGAGAAGGGTCCTGTGGGGGAGGATAAGAGCAGTGGATAGGGAGAAGGGTCCTGTGGGGGGAGGATAAGAGCAGTGGATAGGGAGGAGGGTCCTGTGGGGGGAGGATAAGAGCAGTGGATAGGGAGGAGGGTCCTGTGGGGGGAGGAGGATAAGAGCAGTGGATAGGGGGAAGGGTCCTGTGGGGGGAGGATAAGAGCAGTGGATAAGGAGAAGGGTCCTGTGGGGGGAGGAGGATAAGAGCAGTGGATAGGGAGGAGGGTCCTGTGGGGGAGGATAAGAGCAGTGGATAGGGAGAAGGGTCCTGTGGGGGGAGGATAAGAGCAGTGGATAAGGAGAAGGGTCCTGTGGGGGAGGATAAGAGCAGTGGATAGGGAGGAGGGTCCTGTGGGGGAGGATAAGAGCAGTGGATAGGGAGAAGGGTCCTGTGGGGGGAGGATAAGAGCAGTGGATAGGGAGGAGGGTCCTGTGGGGGAGGATAAGAGCAGTGGATAGGGAGGAGGGTCCTGTGGGGGAGGATAAGAGCAGTGGATAGGGGGAAGGGTCCTGTGGGGGGAGGATAAGAGCAGTGGATAAGGAGAAGGGTCCTGTGGGGGGAGGAGGATAAGAGCAGTGGATAGGGAGGAGGGTCCTGTGGGGGAGGATAAGAGCAGTGGATAGGGAGAAGGGTCCTGTGGGGGGAGGATAAGAGCAGTGGATAAGGAGAAGGGTCCTGTGGGGGAGGATAAGAGCAGTGGATAAGAAGAAGGGTCCTGTGGGGGAGGATAAGAGCAGTGGATAGGGAGGAGGGTCCTGTGGGGGAGGATAAGAGCAGTGGATAGGGAGAAGGGTCCTGTGGGGGGAGGATAAGAGCAGTGGATAGGGAGGAGGGTCCTGTGGGGGAGGATAAGAGCGGTGGATAGGGAGAAGGGTCCTGTGGGGGGAGGATAAGAGCAGCGGATAGGGAGAAGGGTCCTGTGGGGGGAGGATAAGAGCAGTGGATAGGGAGGAGGGTCCTGTGGGGGAGGATAAGAGCAGTGGATAGGGAGAAGGGTCCTGTGGGGGGAGGATAAGAGCAGCGGATAAGGAGAAGGGTCCTGTGGGGGGGGGGGGGGGGGAGGATAAGAGCAGTGGATAAGGAGAAGGGTCCTGTGGGGGAGGATAAGAGCAGTGGATAAGGAGAAGGGTCCTGTGGGGGAGGATAAGAGCAGTGGATAGGGAGAAGGGTCCTGTGGGGGGAGGATAAGAGCAGTGGATAGGGAGAAGGGTCCTGTGGGGGGAGGATAAGAGCAGTGGATAGGGAGAAGGGTCCTGTGGGGGGAGGATAAGAGCAGTGGATAAGGAGAAGGGTCCTGTGGGGGAGGATAAGAGCAGTGGATGGGGAGATCCATATGTTGCAGATGAGCAGTGAGGATGATTGTAGTCACAGCACAGTAATAAATCCCATTTCCTATAATGAAGGGGTTAAATACGATGGTAATATAAAGTGTATGGTCACTAATGCCAGAAGTCTAGCAGCAAGATGGGGGAGCTGGAGGCCTGGGTGCTGGAGGAGTCCATTGATGTCTATGGTATAAGGACAGGGTGGGCAGGAGGAGGAGTATGTCTGTATGGTATAAGGACAGGGTGGGCAGAAGGGGAGGAGGAGTATGTCTGTATGGTATAAGGACAGGGTGGGCAGGAGGAGGAGTATGTCTGTATGTATGGTATAAGGACAGGGTGGGCAGGAGAAGGAGTATGTCTGTATGGTATAAGGACAGGGTGGGCAGAAGGGGAGGAGGAGTATGTCTGTATGGTATAAGGACAGGGTGGGCAGAAGGGGAGGAGGAGTATGTCTGTATGGTATAAGGACAGAGCAGGCAGGAGGAGGAGTATGTCTGTATGTATGGTATAAGGACAGGGTGGGCAGGAGAAGGAGTATGTCTGTATGGTATAAGGACAGGGTGGGCAGGAGGAGGAGTATGTCTGTATGGTATAAGGACAGGGTGGGCAGGAGGAGGAGTATGTCTGTAAGGTATAGGGACAGGGTGGGCAGGAGGAGGAGTATGTCTGTATGGTATAAGGACAGGGTGGGCAGGAGGAGGAGTATGTCTGTATGGTATAAGGACAGGGTGGGCAGGAGGAGGAGGAGTATGTCTGTATGGTATAAGGACAGAGCAGGCAGGAGGAGGAGTATGTCTGTATGGTATAAGGACAGGGTGGGCAGGGGGAGGAGGAGTATGTCTGTATGATATAAGGACAGGGCGGGCAGGAGGAGGAGTATGTCTGTATGGTATAAGGACAGGGTGGGCAGGGGGAGGAGTATGTCTGTATGGTATAAGGACAGGGTGGGCAGGAGGAGGAGGAGTATGTCTGTATGGTATAAGGACAGGGTGGGCAGGAGGAGGAGTATGTCTGTATGGTATAAGGACAGGGTGGGCAGGGGAGGAGTATGTCTGTATGGTATAAGGACAGGGTGGGCAGGGGGAGTAGTATGTCTGTATGGTATAAGGACAGGGTGGGCAGGGGGAGGAGGAGGAGGAGTATGTCTGTATGGTATAAGGACAGGGTGGGCAGAAGGGGAGGAGGAGTATGTCTGTATGGTATAAGGACAGGGTGGGCAGGAGGAGGAGTATGTCTGTATGGTATAAGCACAGGGTGGGCAGGAGGAGGAGGAGTATGTCTGTATGGTATAAGGACAGGGCGGGCAGGAGGAGGAGTATGTCTGTATGGTATAAGGACAGGGCGAGCAGGAGGAGGAGTATGTCTGTATGGTATAAGGACAGGGCGGGCAGGAGGAGGAGTATGTCTGTATGGTATAAGGACAGGGTGGGCAGGAGGAGGAGTATGTCTGTATGGTATAAGGACAGGGCGGGCAGGAGGAGGAGTATGTCTGTATGGTATAAGGACAGGGCGGGCAGGAGGAGGAGTATGTCTGTATGGTATAAGGACAGGGCGGGCAGGAGGAGGAGTATGTCTGTATGGTATAAGGACAGGGTGAGTATGTCTGTATGTCAGAAATGATATTAAAGTGAGTGTAAAAGATGCAATAGTGGGAGATGACTGTGATGATGTGGAAGCATTATGGGTAGAACTACAGAAGGAGGAAAAGAGGGAAAAAATAATTCTTGGTGTAATCTATAGACCCCCCAACATTACTGAGGAGGTAGATGGCAGCTGAATAGACAAATAGGGTGGGTTGCCCGGGAGGGGACAGTAGTGATAATGGGGGACAACTACCCAGATATAGATTGGGGTCACGGTTCAGCTAAATCCACAAAGGGGGGGGAATTTCTTACCCTCCTGCAGGATAATTTTCTGGGCCAGTTTGTGGAGGAGCCGACTAGAAGTGACGGCTGCCGGATCTGGTTATTTCTAACAGCGCTGAGCTGGTTGGGGACGTCACTGTCCGTGAACACCTGGGGAATAGTCACCACAATATTGGGACTTTTAGCTTAAAGTGTAGAAAAGAATAACATGTTTTTCCTGGGTTAAGGGCAGAACGTCAGGGCATAGACTGAGCGGCTGCTGTCACATACTGATACTGATAATAAATGGGAAATCCACATTACATAACTGTACGGCCAAATATATTCCTATGGGGAACAAATATAAACGGTTAAAATCCAATCCCACATGGCGACAACCGAGGTTAGAGGGGCTATAAATGAGAAAAAGGGGCATTCAAAAAATACAAATCAGAGGGGGCAGCTGTATACGGTACAGATCAGAGGGGTCAGCTGTATACAGTACAGATCAGAGGGGTCAGCTGTATACAGTACAGATCAGAGGGGTCAGCTGTATACAGTACAGATCAGAAGGGGTCAGCTGTATACAGTACAGATCAGAAGGGGTCAGCTGTATACAGGACAGATCAGAGGGGTCAGCTGTATACAGTACAGATCAGAGGGGTCAGCTGTATACGGTACAGATCAGAGGGGTCAGCCTTATACAGTACAGATCAGAGGGGTCAGCTGTATACAGTACAGATCAGAGGGGTCAGCTGTATACAGTACAGATCAGAGGGGTCAGCCGTATACAGTACAGATCAGAGGGGTCAGCCGTATACAGTACAGATCAGAGGGGTCAGCTGTATACAGTACAGATCAGAGGGGTCAGCTGTATACAGTACAGATCAGAGGGGTCAGCTGTATACAGTACAGATCAGAGGGGTCAGCCGTATACAGTACAGATCAGAGGGGTCAGCCGTATACAGTACAGATCAGAGGGGTCAGCTGTATACGGTACAGATCAGAGGGGTCAGCCGTATACAGTACAGATCAGAGGGGTCAGCCGTATACAGTACAGATCAGAGGGGGCAGCTGTATACAGTACAGATCAGAGGGGTCAGCTGTATACAGTACAGATCAGAGGGGTCAGCTGTATACAGTACAGATCAGAGGGGTCAGCTGTATACAGTACAGAGGGGTCAGCTGTATACAGTACAGATCAGAGGGGTCAGCTGTATACAGTACAGATCAGAGGGGTCAGCCATATACAGTACAGATCAGAGGGGTCAGCCGTATACAGTGCAGATCAGAGGGGTCAGCAGGTGTATACAGTACAGATCAGAGGGGTCAGCTGTATACAGTACAGATCAGAGGGGTCAGATGTATACAGTACAGATCAGAGGGGTCAGCTGTATACAGTACAGATCAGAGGGGTCAGCTGTATACAGTGCAGATCAGAGGGGTCAGCTGTATACAGTACAGATCAGAGGGGTCAGCCGTATACAGTACAGATCAGAGGGGTCAGCTGTATACAGTACAGATCAGAGGGGTCAGCAGCTGTATACAGTACAGATCAGAGGGGTCACCTGTATACAGTACAGATCAGAGGGGTCAGCTGTATACAGTACAGATCAGAGGGGTCAGCCGTATACAGTACAGATCAGAGGGGTCAGCTGTATACAGTACAGATCAGAGGGGGTCAGCTGTATACAGTACAGATCAGAGGGGGTCAGCCGTATACAGTACAGATCAGAGGGGTCAGCTGTATACAGTACAGATCAGAGGGGTCAGCCGTATACAGATCAGAGGGGTCAGGCGTATACAGTACAGATCAGAGGGGTCAGCCGTATACAGATCAGAGGGGTCAGCCGTATACAGTACAGATCAGAGGGGTCAGCCGTATACAGTGCAGATCAGAGGGGTCAGCTGTATACAGTACAGATCAGAGGGGTCAGCTGTATACAGTACAGATCAGAGGGGTCAGCTGTATACAGTACAGATCAGAGGGGTCAGCTGTATACAGTACAGATCAGAGGGGTCAGATGTATACAGTACAGATCAGAGGGGTCAGCTGTATACAGTACAGATCAGAGGGGTCAGCTGTATACAGTGCAGATCAGAGGGGTCAGCTGTATACAGTACAGATCAGAGGGGTCAGCTGTATACAGTACAGATCAGAGGGGTCAGCTGTATACAGTACAGATCAGAGGGGTCAGCAGCTGTATACAGTCCAGATCAGAGGGGTCAGCAGCTGTATACAGTCCAGATCAGAGGGGTCAGCTGTATACAGATGAGAGGGGTCAGCCGTATACAGTACAGATGAGAGGGGTCAGCTGTATACAGTACAGATGAGAGGGGTCAGCTGTATACAGTACAGATGAGAGGGGTCAGCTGTATACAGTACAGATGAGAGGGGTCAGCTGTATACAGTACAGATCAGAGGGGTCAGCTGTATACAGTACAGATCAGAGGGGTCAGCAGCTGTATACAGTACAGATCAGAGGGGTCAGCCGTATACAGTACAGATCAGAGGGGTCAGCTGTATACAGTACAGATCAGAGGGGTCAGCTGTATACAGTACAGATCAGAGGGGTCAGCTGTATACAGTACAGATCAGAGGGGTCAGCTGTATACAGTACAGATCAGAGGGGTCAGCTGTATACAGTACAGATCAGAGGGGTCAGCTGTATACAGTACAGATCAGAGGGGTCAGCAGCTGTATACAGTCCAGATCAGAGGGGTCAGCTGTATACAGATGAGAGGGGTCAGCCGTATACAGTACAGATGAGAGGGGTCAGCTGTATACAGTACAGATGAGAGGGGGCAGCAGCCGTATACAGTACAGATCAGAGGGGGCAGCTGTATACAGTACAGATCAGAGGGGTCAGCTGTATACAGTACAGATCAGGGGGGGCAGCTTTAGCCTTTAAACATTACAAAGAAGTCAACAAAACCTGTAAACATGTAATAAAAGCAGCAAAAATTCACAATAAAAGGCAGGGGCCATAGATAGCAAAAGAAACCCCCAAAAAATTCTTCAAATATATTAATGCAAAAAACCCAAGGTCAGAGCATGTAGGAGCCCTAAATAATGGGGACGGGGAGGTAATAACTGGGGATCAGGAGAAAGCTGAGTTACTTCATGGCTTCTTCAGTTCTGTATATACAAAAGAGGATGGAGCTGTGGTGGGTGGGGCCAGTGCTGAGGTGGGTGGAGCCAATGCTGAGGTGGGTGGGGCCAGTACTGAGGTGGGTGGGGCCAGTGCTGCTAACACATGTAATGTACTGACCTGGTTTACTATAGATATGGTCCAAGATAAATTAAATAAACTCAATGTAACCAAAGCTCCAGGGCCTGATGGATTGCACCCCAGAGTTCTTAGGGAACTCAGTTCTGTAATTTCTCTACCCTTGTATGAAATATTCCGTGATTCTTTGCTTACTGGTATTGTGCCAAGGGACTGGCGTAAGGCAAATGTAGTGCCGATCTTCAAAAAGGGCTCTCGAACTTCCCCAGGTAACTACAGACCCGTAAGCTTAACGTCCATTGTGGGGAAACTATTTGAGGGGCTTATAAGGGACTACATCCAGGAATATATAGGGGTAATAGTATATAAGAGACTACATCCAGGAATATATAGGGGTTAATAGTATATAAGGGACTACATCCAGGAATATATAGGGGTAATAGTATATAAGAGACTACATCCAGGAATATATAGGGGTAATAGTATATAAGGGACTACATCCAGGAATATATAGAAGGTAATAGTATATAAGAGACTACATCCAGGAATATATAGGGGTTAATAGTATATAAGGGACTACATCCAGGAATATATAGAAGGTAATAGTATATAAGAGACTACATCCAGGAATATATAGGGGTTAATAGTATATAAGGGACTACATCCAGGAATATATAGGGGGTAATAGTATATAAGAGACTACATCCAGGAATATATAGGGGTAATAGTATATAAGGGACTACATCCAGGAATATATAGGAGGTAATAGTATATAAGGGATTACATCCAGGAATATATAGGGGGTAATAGTATATAAGGGACTACATCCAGGAATATATAGGGGTAATAGTATATAAGGGACTACATCCAGGAATATATAGGGGCTAATAGTATATAAGGGACTACATCCAGGAATATATAGGGGGTAATAGTATATAGGGGACTACATCCAGGAATATATAGGGGTAATAGTATATAAGGGACTACATCCAGGAATATATAGGGGTAATAGTATATAACAGACTACATCCAGGAATATATAGGGGGTAATATTATATAAGGGACTACATCCAGGAATATATAGGGGGTAATATTATATAAGGGACTACATCCAGGAATATATAGGAGGTAATAGTATATAAGGGACTACATCCAGGAATATATAGGGGTAATAGTATATAAGGGACTACATCCAGGAATATATAGGGGGTAATAGTATATAACGGACTACATCCAGGAATATATAGGGGGTAATAGTATATAAGGGACTACATCCAGGAATATACAGGGGGTAATAGTATATAAGGGACTACATCCAGGAATATATAGGGGGTAATAGTATATAAGGGACTACATCCAGGAATATATAGGGGGGTAATAGTATATAAGGGACTACATCCAGGAATATATAGGGGTAATAGTATATAAGGGACTACATCCAGGAATATATAGGGGGTAATAGTATATAAGGGACTACATCCAGGAATATATAGGGGGTAATAGTATATAAGGGACTACATCCAGGAATATATAGGGGGTAATAGTATATAAGGGACTACATCCAGGAATATATAGAGGGGTAATAGTATATAAGGGACTACATCCAGGAATATATAGGGGTAATAGTATATAAGAGACTACATCCAGGAATATATAGGGGTAATAGTATATAAGGGACTACATCCAGGAATATATAGGGGTAATAGTATATAACGGACTACATCCAGGAATATATAGGGGGTAATATTATATAAGGGACTACATCCAGGAATATATAGGGGGTAATATTATATAAGGGACTACATCCAGGAATATATAGGGGGTAATAGTATATAAGGGACTACATCCAGGAATATATAGAAGGTAATAGTATATAAGGGACTACATCCAGGAATATATAGGAGGTAATAGTATATAAGGGACTACATCCAGGAATATGTAGGGGGTAATAGTATATAAGGGACTACATCCAGGAATATATAGGGGGTAATAGTATATAAGGGACTACATCCAGGAATATATAGGGGTAATAGTATATAAGGGACTACATCCAGGAATATATAGAAGGTAATAGTATATAAGGGACTACATCCAGGAATATATAGAAGGTAATAGTATATAAGGGACTACATCCAGGAATATATAGGGGTAATAGTATATAAGAGACAACATCCAGGAATATATAGGGGTAATAGTATATAAGGGACTACATCCAGGAATATATAGGGGGTAATAGTATATACGGGACTACATCCAGGAATATACAGGGGGTAATAGTATATAGGAGACTACATCCAGGAATATATAGGGGTAATAGTATATAAGGGACTACATCCAGGAATATATAGGGGGTAATAGTATATAAGGGACTACATCCAGGAATATATAGGGTTAATAGTATATAAGGGACTACATCCAGGAATATATAGGGGTAATAGTATATAAGGGACTACATCCAGGAATATACAGGGGGTAATAGTATATAAGGGACTACATCCAGGAATATATAGGAGGTAATAGTATATACGGGACTACATCCAGGAATATACAGGGGGTAATAGTATATAAGGGACTACAGGAATATATAGGGGTAATAGTATATAAGGGACTACATCCAGGAATATATAGGGGTAATAGTATATAAGGGACTACATCCAGGAATATATAGGGGGGTAATATTATATAAGGGACTACATCCAGGAATATACAGGGGCTAATAGTATATAAGGGACTACATCCAGGAATATATAGGGGTAATAGTATATAAGAGACTACATCCAGGAATATATAGGGGTAATATTATATAAGGGAATACATCCAGGAATATATAGGGGTAATATTATATAAGGGACTACATCCAGGAATATATAGGGGGTAATATTATATAAGGGACTACATCCAGGAATATATAGGGGGTAATATTATATAAGGGGCTACATCCAGGAATATATAGGGGTAATAGTATATAAGGGACTACATCCAGGAATATACAGGGGGTAATAGTATATAAGGGACTACATCCAGGAATATATAGGGGGTAATAGTATATAAGAGACTACATCCAGGAATATATAGGGGGTAATAGTATATAAGGGACTACATCCAGAAATATATAGGGGGTAATAGTATATAAGTGATAACCAGCATGGTTTTACTAAGGACAGAAGCTGTCAAACCAACCTAATATGTTTCTATGAAGAGGTAAGTAGAAGCCTGGATGGGGGGGGGCGGCTGTGGATATCGTGTACCTGGATGGGGGGGGGGGGCGGCTGTGGATATCGTGTACCTGGATAGGGGGGGCGGCTGTGGATATCGTGTACCTGGATGGGGGGGGGGGTGGCTGTGGATATCGTGTACCTGGATGGGGGGGGGGGGCGGCTGTGGATATCGTGTACCTGGATGGGGGGGGGGCGGCTGTGGATATCGTGTACCTGGATAGGGGGGGACGGCTGTGGATATTGTGTACCTGGATAGGGGGGGGGGACGGCTGTGGATATTGTGTACCTGGATAGGGGGGGGGGACGGCTGTGGATATTGTGTACCTGGATAGGGGGGGACGGCTGTGGATATCGTGTACCTGGATAGGGGGGGACGGCTGTGGATATTGTGTACCTGGATAGGGGGGGGGGGGACGGCTGTGGATATCTTGTACCTGGATGGGGGCGCAGCTGTGGATATCGTGTACCTGGATGGGGGGGGGGGCGGCTGTGGATATCGTGTACCAGGATGGGGGGGGGACGGCTGTGGATATCGTGTACCTGGATGGGGGGGGGGGGGCAGCTGTGGATATCGCGTACCTGGATAGGGGGGGCGGCTGTGGATATCATGTACCTGGATAGGGGGGGGGGCGGCTGTGGATATCGTGTACCTGGATGGGGGGGGGGGCGGCTGTGGATATCGTGTACCTGGATGGGGGGGGGCGGCTGTGGATATCGTGTACCTGGATGGGGGGGGGGGCGGCTGTGGATATCGTTGTACCTGGATGGGGGGGGGGGGGACGGCTGTGGATATCGTGTACCTGGATGGGGGGGGGCAGCTGTGGATATCGCGTACCTGGATAGGGGGGGGGCGGCTGTGGATATCGTGTACCTGGATGGGGGGGGGCGGCTGTGGATATCGCGTACCTGGATAGGGGGGGGGGCGGCTGTGGATATCGTGTACCTGGATGGGGGGCGGCTGTGGATATCGTGTACCTGGATGGGGGGGGGGGGCGGCTGTGGATATCGTGTACCTGGATGGGGGGGGGGGGCGGCTGTGGATATCGTGTACCTGGATGGGGGGGGGGCGGCTGTGGATATCGTGTACCTGGATGGGGGGGCGGCTGTGGATATCGTTGTACCTGGATAGGGGGGCGGCCTGTGGATATCATGTACCTGGATAGGGGGGGGGGCGGCTGTGGATATCGTGTACCTGGATGGGGGGGGGACGGCTGTGGATATCGTGTACCTGGATGGGGGGGGGGGGGGGCAGCTGTGGATATCGCGTACCTGGATAGGGGGGGCGGCTGTGGATATCATGTACCTGGATAGGGGGGGGGGGCGGCTGTGGATATCGTGTACCTGGATGGGGGGGGGGGCGGCTGTGGATATCGTGTACCTGGATAGGGGGGGACGGCTGTGGATATCGTGTACCTGGATGGGGGGGGGGGCGGCTGTGGATATCGTGTACCTGGATGGGGGGGGGGGACGGCTGTGGATATCGTTTGTACCTGGATGGGGGGGGGCAGCTGTGGATATCGCGTACCTGGATAGGGGGGGGGGCGGCTGTGGATATCGTGTACCTGGATGGGGGGGGGGCGGCTGTGGATATCGTGTACCTGGATGGGGGGGGGGGCGGCTGTGGATATCGTGTACCTGGATGGGGGGGCGGCTGTGGATATCGTGTACCTGGATGGCGGCGCGGCTGTGGATATCGTGTACCTGGATTTTGCAAAAGCGTTTGACACAGTTCCTCATGGACGTCTGATGGGTAAGTTAAAATCTATCGGTTTAGAAAATTTAATGTGTAACTGGATTGAAAACTGGCTTAGTAATGGTCCCCAGAGAGTGGTGGTCAATGATTCCTACTCCGAATGGTCCCCGGTAATAAGTGGTGTACCCCAAGGGTCAGTACTGGGCCCTCTTCTGTTTAACTTGTTTATTAATGATATTGAGAATGGAATTAACAGCAATGTTTCTATCTTTGCAGATGACACCAAACTTTGTAGTACAGTACAGTCTATGGAGGATGTGCAGATGTTACAGGCTTTGTAGTACAGTACAGTCTATGGAGGATGTGCAGATGTTACAGGCTGTGTAGTACAGTACAGTCTATGGAGGATGTGCAGATGTTACAGGCTGTGTAGTACAGTACAGTCTATGGAGGATGTGCAGATGTTACAGGCTTTGTAGTACAGTACAGTCTATGGAGGATGTGCAGATGTTACAGGCTTTGTAGTACAGTACAGTCTATGGAGGATGTGCAGATGTTACAGGCTTTGTAGTACAGTACAGTCTATGGAGGATGTGCAGATGTTACAGGCTTTGTAGTACAGTACAGTCTATGCAGGATGTGCAGATGTTACAGGCTTTGTAGTACAGTACAGTCTATGGAGGATGTGCAGATGTTACAGGCTTTGTAGTACAGTACAGTCTATGGAGGATGTGCAGATGTTACAGGCTTTGTAGTACAGTACAGTCTATGGAGGATGTGCAGATGTTACAGGCTTTGTAGTACAGTACAGTCTATGGAGGATGTGCAGATGTTACAGGCTTTGTAGTACAGTACAGTCTATGGAGGATGTGCAGATGTTACAGGCTTTGTAGTACAGTACAGTCTATGCAGGATGTGCAGATGTTACAGGCTTTGTAGTACAGTACAGTCTATGGAGGATGTGCAGATGTTACAGGCTTTGTAGTACAGTACAGTCTATGGAGGATGTGCAGATGTTACAGGCTTTGTAGTACAGTACAGTCTATGGAGGATGTGCAGATGTTACAGGCTTTGTAGTACAGTACAGTCTATGGAGGATGTGCAGATGTTACAGGCTTTGTAGTACAGTCTATGGAGGATATGCAGATGTTACAGGCTTTGTAGTACAGTACAGTCTATGGAGGATGTGCAGATGTTACAGGCTTTGTAGTACAGTACAGTCTATGGAGGATGTGCAGATGTTACAGGATGTGTAGTACAGTACAGTCTATGGAGGATGTGCAGATGTTACAGGCCGTGTAGTACAGTACAGTCTATGGAGGATGTGCAGATGTTACAGGCTTTGTAGTACAGTCTATGGAGGATGTGCAGATGTTACAGGCTTTGTAGTACAGTACAGTCTATGGAGGATGTGCAGATGTTACAGGCTTTGTAGTACAGTACAGTCTATGGAGGATGTGCAGATGTTACAGGCTTTGTAGTACAGTCTATGGAGGATGTGCAGATGTTACAGGCTTTGTAGTACAGTACAGTCTATGGAGGATGTGCAATTGTTACAGGATGTGTAGTACAGTACAGTCTATGGAGGATGTGCAGATGTTACAGGCTGTGTAGTACAGTACAGTCTATGGAGGATGTGCAGATGTTACAGGTTTTGTGGTACAGTACAGTCTATGGAGGATGTGCAGATGTTACAGGCTTTGTAGTACAGTACAGTCTATGGAGGATGTGCAGATGTTACAGGCTTTGTAGTACAGTACAGTCTATGGAGGATGTGCAGATGTTACAGGCTGTGTAGTACAGTCTATGGAGGATGTGCAGATGTTACAGGCTTTGTAGTACAGTTTATGGAGGATGTGCAGATGTTACAGGCTTTGTAGTACAGTACAGTCTATGGAGGATGTGCAGATGTTACAGGCTTTGTAGTACAGTACAGTCTATGGAGGATGTGCAGATGTTACAGGCTTTGTAGTACAGTACAGTCTATGGAAGATGTGCAGATGTTACAGGCTTTGTAGTACAGTACAGTCTATGGAGGACATGCAGATGTTACAGGCTTTGTAGTACAGTACAGTCTATGGAGGATGTGCAGATGTTACAGGCTGTGTAGTACAGTCTATGGAGGATGTGCAGATGTTACAGGCTTTGTAGTACAGTACAGTCTATGGAGGATGTGCAGATGTTACAGGCTTTGTAGTACAGTCTATGGAGGATGTGCAGCTGTTACAGGCTTTGTAGTACAGTCTATGGAGGATGTGCAGATGTTACAGGCTTTGTAGTACAGTACAGTCTATGGAGGATGTGCAGATGTTACAGGCTTTGTAGTACAGTCTATGGAGGATGTGCAGATGTTACAGGCTTTGTAGTACAGTACAGTCTATGGAGGATGTGCAGATGTTACAGGCTTTGTAGTACAGTCTATGGAGGATGTGCAGATGTTACAGGCTTTGTAGTACAGTACAGTCTATGGAGGATGTGCAGATGTTACAGGCTTTGTAGTACAGTACAGTCTATGGAGGATGTGCAGATGTTACAGGCTGTGTAGTACAGTCCAGTCTATGGAGGATGTGCAGATGTTACAGGCTTTGTAGTACAGTACAGTACAGTCTATGGAGGATGTGCGGATGTTACAGGCTGTGTAGTACAGTCCAGTCTATGGAGGATGTGCAGATGTTACAGGATGTGTAGTACAGTACAGTCTATGGAGGATGTGCAGATGTTACAGGCTTTGTAGTACAGTCTATGGAGGATGTGCAGATGTTACAGGATGTGTAGTACAGTACAGTCTATGGAGGATGTGCAGATGTTACAGGATGTGTAGTACAGTACAGTCTATGGAGGATGTGCAGATGTTACAGGCTTTGTAGTACAGTACAGTCTATGGAGGATGTGCAGATGTTACAGGCTTTGTAGTACAGTACAGTCTATGGAGGATGTGCAGATGTTACAGACTTTGTAGTACAGTACAGTCTATGGAGGATGTGCAGATGTTACAGGCTTTGTAGTACAGTACAGTCTATGGAGGATGTGCAGATGTTACAGGCCGTGTAGTACAGTACAGTCTATGGAGGATGTGCAGATGTTACAGGCTTTGTAGTACAGTACAGTACAGTCTATGGAGGATGTGCAGATGTTACAGGCTTTGTAGTACAGTACAGTCTATGGAGGATGTGCAGATGTTACAGGCTTTGTAGTACAGTATAGTCTGGAAGATGTGCAGATGTTACAAGCTTTGTAGTACAGTACAGTCTATGGAGGATGTGCAGATGTTACAGGATGACTTAGACACACTGAGTGTTTGGGCGTCCACTTGGCAAATGAGGTTCAATGTGGATAAATGTAAAGTTATGCACCTGGGTACTAATAACCTGCAGCATCCTATGTCCTGGGGGGGAGTAATAACCTGCATGCATCATATGTCCTGGGGGGAGTAATAACCTGCAGCATCCTATGTCCTGGGGGGAGTAATAACCTGCAGCATCCTATGTCCTGGGGGGAGTAATAACCTGCAGCATCCTATGTCCTGGGGGGAGTAATAACCTGCAGCATCATATGTCCTGGGGGGAGTTACTCTGGGAGAGTCGCTGATGGAGAAGGATCTGGTTGTACTTGTAGATAATAGACTACAGAACAGCACTCAATGTCAGTCAGCTGCTTCTAAGGCCAGCAGGATATTGTCATGTATATACCAGGCCTGGACTCACGGGACAGGGATATAATATTACCGCTTTATAAAGCCTTGGTGCGGCCTTATCTGGAGTCGCCGTCCAGTTTTGGAACCCGATTCATAAAAAGGACGAGAGCTGGAGAGGGAACAAAGACGGACAACTAATCTAATAAGGGGAATGGAGCATCTTAGTTATGAGGAGAGATTAAAAGAATTACATTTGTTTAGTCTGGAGAAGAGACGTTTAAGGGGAGATATGATTAACTTATTTACATATATAAATGGCCCCTACAGGAAATATGGGGGGAAGATGTTCCAGGTAAAACCCCCTCAAAGGACAAAAGGGCACTGCCTCCACCTGGAGAGACAAGGGGGCACTGCCTCCGCCTAGAGACAAGAGGGCGCTGCCTCCGCCTGGAGAGACAAGGGGGCACTGCCTCCGCCTAGAGACAAGAGGGCGCTGCCTCCGCCTGGAGAGACAAGGGGGCGCTGCCTCCACCCAGAGAGATAAGGGGGCACTGCCTCCGCCTGGAGAGACAAGGGGGCGCTGCCTCCACCCAGAGAGATAAGGGGGCACTGCCTCCGCCTGGAGAGACAAGAGGGCGCTGCGTCCACCTGGAGAGACAATGGGCGCTGCCTCCACCCAGAGAGACAAGGGGGCGCTGCCTCCGCCCGGAGAGACAAGGGGGCACTACCTCCGCCTGGAGAGACAAGGGGGCGCTGCCTCCACCCAGAGAGATAAGGGGGCACTGCCTCCGCCTGGAGAGACAAGAGGGCGCTGCGTCCACCTGGAGAGACAATGGGCGCTGCCTCCACCCAGAGAGACAAGGGGGCGCTGCCTCCGCCCGGAGAGACAAGGGGGCACTACCTCCGCCTGGAGAGACAAGGGGGCGCTGCCTCCACCCGGAGAGACAAGGGGGCGCTGCCTCCGCTCGGAGAGACAAGGGGGCGCTGCCTCCGCCTGGAGAGAGACAAGGGGGCGCTGCCTCCGCCCGGAGAGACAAGGGGGCACTGCCTCCGCCTGGAGCGACAAGGGGGCGCTGCCTCCACCCGGAGAGACAAGGGGGCGCTGCCTCTGCCTGGAGAGACAAGGGGGCACTGCCTCCACCCGGAGAGACAAGGGGGCGCTGCCTCCACCCGGAGAGACAAGGGGGCGCTGCCTCTGCCTGGAGAGACAAGGGGGCACTGCCTCCACCCGGAGAGACAAGGGGGCGCTGCCTCCGCCTGGAGAGACAAGGGGGCGCTGCCTCCGCCTGGAGAGACAAGGGGGCGCTGCCTCCACCCGGAGAGACAAGGGGGCGCTGCCTCTGCCTGGAGAGACAAGGGGGCACTGCCTCCACCCGGAGAGACAAGGGGGCGCTGCCTCCGCCTGGAGAGACAAGGGGGCGCTGCCTCCGCCTGGAGAGACAAGGGGGCACTGCCTCCACCCGGAGAGACAAGGGGGCGCTGCCTCCACCCGGAGAGACAAGGGGGCGCTGCCTCCACCCGGAGAGACAAGGGGGCGCTGCCTCTGCCTGGAGAAAAAAAGGTTCAATCTCCGGAGGCGACAAGCCTTCTTTATCATGAGAACTGTGAAGCTGTGGAACAGTCACCACAGGATCTGGTCACAGCAACAACAGTAGAAGCTTCACAACAGGAGAGACAAGTTCTTAGAGCAAAATAATATAAATGCATATGTATAGAACCCATCACCCCTCCCCCTTCCCTGTATGTATAGAGCCTATCACCCCTTCCTCCTTCCCTGTATGTATAGAGCCTATCACCCCTCCCCCTTCCCTGTATGTATAGAGCCTATCACCCCTCCCCCTTCCCTGTATGTATAGAGCCTATCACCCCTCCCCCTTACCTGTATCCATCCCCTCCTTGGTTGAACTTGATGGACATGAGTCTTTTTTCAACTGTATTAACTATGTAACTATTTTCCAGAATGTGAAGCAGTCAGCGTGGGACTTTGCTAGAACTGTATTATATTGCTTTGACTGCATTTCTCGAGAGAGCACCCCGTTATATAGGCTACCAGCTATATCTGCAGCCCACGATCAGGTGATGGGCTCTGATACCTTCTCTGCCTAGTTTTATTATATCTATGTCACAGAATATTAGTTCTACTTCTGCAGGTGAAAGCTGAGACTCCAGAGGGACGATGCTGGGAGACGTCTGTAGCCACGCTCTATTACTGGAGGCCAGTGACAAGATGGAGGAGACAGGTGTCCTCCCCAGGGGCAGGAGATGCTGTAACATCTCCTTCAGGCAGTGAGAAGACGTCTGCATGGAGAAGAGGCAAGTGTACAGCATGAAATCACATGGAGACAATGTTGAGCTTGGATACAGTTGGATACATCTAAACTGACAATCACTCTGCCAGCTCCTCATGTAGTCAGGAAATCTGGAGTGCATTTATAAGTCTCTTCTATATATTGTTGCCGTTCACCACCATGTATGGAGCAGTTGTTATTGCCGTTCACCATTGTCACCATCGTGTATGGAGCAGTTATTGCTGTTGTTGTTGTTCACCATTATGTATGTAGCAGTTGTTATTGTTGCCGTTCACCATTATCACCATCGAGTATGGAGCAGTTATTGTTGTTGCCGTTAACTATTGACACCATCGTGTATAGAGCAGTTATTGTTGCCGTTCACCATTATCACCATCGTGAATGGAGCAGTTGTTATTGTTGCCGTTCACCACTGTCACCACCATGTATAGAGCAGCTGTTATTGTTTCCATTCACTATTGTCACCATCGTGGATGGAGCAGTTATTGTTGCCATTCACCATTGTCACCATAGTGTATGGAGCAGCTGCTGTTGTTGTTGTTGTTGTTGTTCACCATTATGTATTTAGCAGTTGTTATTGCCGTTCACCATTGTCACCATCGTGTATGGAGCAGTTATTGTTGTTGCCGTTAACTATTGACACCATCGTGTATAGAGCAGTTATTGTTGCCGTTCACCATTATCACCATCGTGAATGGAGCAGTTGTTATTGTTGCCGTTCACCACTGTCACCACCATGTATAGAGCAGCTGTTATTGTTTCCATTCACTATTGTCACCATCGTGGATGGAGCAGTTATTGTTGCCATTCACCATTGTCACCATAGTGTATGGAGCAGCTGCTGTTGTTGTTGTTCACCATTATGTATTTAGCAGTTGTTATTGCCGTTCACCATTGTCACCATCGTGTATGGAGCAGTTGTTGCTGTTCACCATTATGTATTTAGCAGCAGTTATTGCCGTTCATCGTGTATAGAGCAGTTGTTATTGTTTCCATTCACTATTGTCACCATCGTGGATGGAGCAGTTGTTATTGTAGCACTGGTTGGGCGGATCTCATGAATATTTCATTATGGTTGGAATCTGCAGGGAAATTCAAGGGATAATTTAAAGGGACTTTCCAGGCAGTTGCTCGGGTAAGAACATATAAAAAAAACAAACATGTTCACCCTGTGAATCCCCTGCCCCTCCAATGTTAACACACGTAGGTGATAATGTGCAGTAGTGACGCATGGCTGCTGCATCCAGTCACTGTCTGCAGTTGTGTATTTATGGTTCATGATCTCTGCAGAAAGTAACTGGCTGGTATGGTCCCGGGTCACATATGGCTCTTCATCCAGTAGTGTAAATATAGAAGGGTGGGAGGACCATGGACTGGTGGAGCTGGGGTGCGGAGGGGACCACGGACTGGTGGAGCTGGAGTGCGGAGGGGACCACAGACTGGTGGAGCTGGAGTGCGGTGGGGACCACAGACTGGTGGAGCTGGAGTGCGGAAGGGACCACAGACTGGTGGAGCTGGAGTGCGGAGGGGACCACGGACTGGTGGAGCAGGAGTGCGGAGGGGACCACAGACTGGTGGAGCTGGAGTGCGGAGGGGACCACAGACTGGTGGAGCTGGAGTGCGGAGGGGACCACAGACTGGTGGAGCTGGAGTGCGGAGGGGACCACGGACTGGTGGAGCAGGAGTGCGGAGGGGACCACGGACTGGTGGAGCTGGAGTGCGGAGGGGACCACGGACTGGTGGAGCTGGAGTGCGGAGGGGAACACAGACTGGTGGAGCTGGAGTGCGGAGGGGACCACAGACTGGTGGAGCTGGAGTGCGGAAGGGACCACAGACTGGTGGAGCTGGAGTGCGGAGGGGACCACGGACTGGTGGAGCAGGAGTGCGGAGGGGACCACAGACTGGTGGAGCTGGAGTGCGGAGGGGACCGTCGACTGGTGGAGCTGGAGTGCGGAGGGGACCATGGACTGGTGGAGCAGGAGTGCGGAGGGGACCACAGACTGGTGGAGCTGGAGTGCGGAGGGGACCACAGACTGGTGGAGCAGGAGTGCGGAGGGGACCACAGACTGGTGGAGCTGGAGTGCGGAGGGGACCACAGACTGGTGGAGCTGGAGTGCGGAGGGGACCACAGACTGGTGGAGCAGGAGTGCGGAGGGGACCACAGACTGGTGGAGCAGGAGTGCGGAGGGGACCACAGACTGGTGGAGCTGGAGTGCGGAGGGGACCACAGACTGGTGGAGCTGGAGTGCGGAGGGGACCACGGACTGGTGGAGCAGGAGTGCGGAGGGGACCACGGACTGGTGGAGCTGGAGTGCGGAGGGGACCACGGACTGGTGGAGCTGGAGTGCGGAAGGGACCACAGACTGGTGGAGCTGGAGTGCGAAGGGGACCACGGACTGGTGGAGCTGGAGTGCGGAAGGGACCACAGACTGGTGGAGCTGGAGTGCGGAAGGGACCACAGACTGGTGGAGCTGGAGTGCGGAGGGGACCACAGACTGGTGGAGCTGGAGTGCGGAGGGGACCACAGACTGGTGGAGCTGGAGTGCGGTGGGGACCACAGACTGGTGGAGCTGGAGTGCGGAGGGGACCACGGACTGGTGGAGCTGGAGTGCGGAGGGGACCACAGACTGGTGGAGCTGGAGTGTGGAGGGGACCACAGACTGGTGGAGCTGGAGTGTGGAGGGGACCACAGACTGGTGGAGCAGGAGTGCGGAGGGGACCACAGACTGGTGGAGCAGGAGTGCGGAGGGGACCACAGACTGGTGGAGCTGGAGTGCGGAGGGGACTGTGGACTGGTGGAGCTGGAGTGCGGTGGGGACCGCGGACTGGTGGAGCTGGAGTGCGGAGGGGACCACAGACTGGTGGAGCTGGAGTGCGGTGGGGACCACAGACTGGTGGAGCAGGAGTGCGGAGGGGACCACGGACTGGTGGAGCTGGAGTGCGGAGGGGACCACAGACTGGTGGAGCTGGAGTGTGGAGGGGACCACAGACTGGTGGAGCTGGAGTGCGGAGGGGACAACAGACTGGTGGAGCTGGAGTGCGGAGGGGACCACAGACTGGTGGAGCTGGAGTGCGGAGGGGACCACAGACTGGTGGAGCTGGAGTGCGGAGGGGACCACGGACTGGTGGAGCTGGGGCCATGGGGGATCATAGACCAGTGAAGCTAGTGTAGCTATAGTGGAGAAGGACGATGGATCGGTAGGCCGGGGTATTATACCCTGAGAGCAGATACCCTGTCGGACCATCACAGCGGAGATGTCCAGTCAGGAGGAAGCGGCACTTTCTGGTATGGCCCCTCATAGCCAGTGTCCCCACCTAGGAAAGATTGCCAGACCCCATCTGCATGGACCAATCCACCCCAGCAGTACGAAGCCTGGATCAACAGAGCTGTGCAAGTGGCAGAAAATAGATGGTGGCTGTGGGCTGTATTAATGTGGACGCCCGCAGCTGCCGAATTCTTCCAGCCCTTCCTCACATCCCGGGTCCCATAGATCCTAGAGGAAGAGACCTAACCCTATGAGTTCTGGTGTTGGGGTGGGCTTCTTAGCCCTGTTTCCCAGCCTCTACGATGGGTGATTAGAATAGCAGTTCCATATTTTCCTGAGAGGGTCACTCCTCTCTCATCCTCCATGACCTCTCTGTACAAGGACGTTCCAGGCCACGGCCTCCGTATCTCCAGCGCTCTCGTACATGGAGGCTGATAAGGGCCACAGAGGTCTCTGATACCTGAGCTTTACCTTCCCTGTCTGATGCCTAAGGATCCGGCATCTCTGCTCCAGCTACATGATGGTTACTATCTGTAGCAGAGCAGAGGACATTGCTCTGCCCGGTCAGCGTATGAGTCCGAGGGGTCAAGGCCGATCAAGCTGACTACCTGTAAACATGGCCGGTCAGTACAGGCCGCTGCGTCATGGCCGGTCAGTACAGGCCGCTGCGTCATGGCCGGTCAGTACAGGCCGCTGCGTCATGGCCGGTCAGTACAGGCCGCTGCGTCATGGCCGGTCAGTACAGGCCGCTGCGTCATGGCCGGTCAGTACAGGCCGCTGCGTCATGGCCGGGCACAGTCCGCTCATTGCTGGGAAGTGACCGTGACATTGCTGACTTACTAAATGTTATGGGTTCTGTGTGACCTGCGAGGGGTATTACAGTACAGGGATTGTCCACTGACCGTGTCTCATCTATAGGGGGCGCTGCAGTCACAGGAATGCTGACTACCCCCTTAAAGGGCACCGATCATTTATACATGGTGACATGTCAGTCGGGGTCCGGGTGCTGAGACCCCCGCTAGAATGCAGGAACAGACGGGCTCAGCAGCGGCCGCTCTGCCTCCTCATCTTCATCTGTGGACGGAATTATGATGGAGCCTATGGGACTTCCTGTACAGCGATTACCCAAACCTCCGTAGGCTCCATTATAATTCCCTCCATCACTATATCAGTGAGACGGAGATGAGGAGGCAGAGCGCCCGCTGCTGGGCCCGGCTGCCCCTTCATTGCAGCAATCGGAAGGGGTCTCAGTCATATTTAAATGATAGGTGCCCTTTAAAGATTCGGCAAAGTGCTCCAAGAATTACTGTCTGATCATAGAGAGAGAGAACTGTGTGGTCATACAGATACAGCTGCACAGTCCTCTATCCCCTCCCTGCACTCATCTCTATGATCATAGAGAGAACTGTGTGGTCATACAGATACAGCTGCACAGTCCTCTCTGTCCCCTCTCTGCACTCATCTCTATGATCATAGAGAGAACTGTGTGGTCATACAGTTACAGCTGCACAGTCCTCTCCATCCCCTCCCTGCACTCATCTCTATAATCATAGAGAGAACTGTGCGGTCATACAGATACAGCTGCACAGTCCTCTCTGTCCCCTCTCTGCACTCATCTCTATGATCATAGAGAGAACTGTGTGGTCATACAGTTACAGCTGCACAGTCCTCTCCATCCCCTCCCTGCACTCATCTCTATAATCATAGAGAGAACTGTGTGGTCATACAGATACAGCTGCACAGTCCTCTCTATCCCCTCCCTGCACTCATCTCTATGATCATAGAGAGAACTGTGTGGTCATACAGATACAGCTGCACAGTCCTCTCTGTCCCCTCTCTGCACTCATCTCTATGATCATAGAGAGAACTGTGTAGTCATACAGTTACAGCTGCACAGTCCTCTCCATCCCCTCCCTGCACTCATCTCTATAATCATAGAGAGAACTGTGTGGTCATACAGATACAGCTGCACAGTCCTCTCTGTCCCCTCTCTGCACTCATCTCTATGATCATAGAGAGAACTGTGTGGTCATACAGTTACAGCTGCACAGTCCTCTCCATCCCCTCCCTGCACTCATCTCTATAATCATAGAGAGAACTGTGCGGTCATACAGATACAGCTGCACAGTCCTCTCTATCCCTCCCTGCACTCATCTATGTTATCATAGAGAGAACTGTGCGGTCATACAGATACAGCTGCACAGTCCTCTCTATCCCCTCCCTGCACTCATCTCTATGATCATAGAGAGAACTGTGCGGTCATACAGATACAGCTGCACAGTCCTCTCTATCCCCTCCCTGCACTCATCTCTATGATCATAGAGAGAACTGTGTGGTCATACAGTTACAGCTGCACAGTCCTCTCTATCCCCTCCCTGCACTCATCTCTATAATCATAGAACTGTGCGGTCATACAGTTACAGCAGCACAGTCCTCTCTGTCCCTCCCTGCACTCTACTCTATAATCATAGAGAGAACTGTGCGGTCATACAGATACAGCAGCACAGTCCTCTCTATCCCCTCCGTTTTATTGGTCAGACCTGAATGGGGCCACATTGTCCCCTCGCCTCTGCTGATTGGCTGAGAGGGGTTATGGAGGGGAGGGGCAGCTTGTTTCCAGCTCCCTGATTGGCTCTCCTTGATGCTATTTTGCAGACTCCTCTGGAGTCTCTTATTTACAGGATCCTGTCCCTTTAATTAAAGGCGCAGTGTAAGCCCCCGATGTGATTGTCACTAGGATTCTTCGGGTTGCGGTTGCCTTTTGGGGACCCCTCGGAGGTCATGGGGAGGCATGTGTGGCCATCTGCACCCCCGGTTCTCCTTCGGGAGTGAGGGCCTGGGATACGCTCAGGTACGTTGTTTACCCGTCTGCTCTTGGCCTGGTCCTGGACGCCTTTTGGCCCAGAAGGGAATACGGTGTGTTGGGGCCCATCAGAGTGGCCTTGCCATAGACCGCATCCTAGTGCACTGTTTTGTGTGGCACGCTACCGTTTTTTAGTAGCACTCGGGTGAATGGCAGCGCGCTCCTCGACTCTCAATATAAAAAAGTAAGCCCCCTCTGAGCCGGCCTGTTAGCAGCAGATGTTTTTCTGTGTGGGGAGGGTGGGGGCTGTGTGCGGCAGCCTGACCTCACACTCTGTGTACTCAGTTACACAAGTCACCTGCTCCGCGCTCTGATGGGAACAGGAAGTTTGTGGTGGAAGAAACACGAACCTGAGAGTCCCAGATAAGGGCAGGGTCATGGGAAGCCGTAAACATGGAGGATCCAGGGCCGCCGCGCCTTTCACCTCATTGTAGAAAATACTACTAGATTTCTTAAAGGGACAAAACCCCTCTTAGGAATCAGAAGAGCTTCCTGTACGGATCTCAGCTCTGGAGGACAACAGGCAGCCACATCTATTCTTCACTATGAGGAAAGCAAGAAGCTTCCAATGAAAACTGGTGATCAAAGGGACTTAAAGGGGTACTCCAGCAGGGGGGGGGCACTTTTTTGCTGGGGGCTCAAGATCTGAGCGGACTTGAAACGGATCCCGCCTCCTTCACTGAGTGGCTGAGCGGACCTGAGACGTCACGTCTTGAGCCCGCGTCAGACACCGGGAAGCAACTGGCACCGGAGCGCCGCGATGTGGGACCCGCCGCTGGAACCAGGGAGGTGAGTGGACGTCTTTTCCCTCGGCCACCTCCTCCCCGGTCCCAGCAAAAAAAGTGCCCCCCCCCCTGCTGGAGTACCCCTTTATCCCCCATCATGGTCAGCTGGTGTCAGAAAGTTGTACAGGTTTGTGCATTACTTCAATCAAAAAATCTCCAGTCTTCCAGTACTTATCAGCTGCTGTATGTCCTGCAGGAAGTGGTGGATTCTCTCCAGTCTGACACTGTGCTCTCTACTGCCCCCTCTGTCCATGTCAGGAACTGTCCAGAGCAGAAGCAAATCTCCATAGACACCTCTCCTGCTCTGGACAGTTCCTGACATGGACAGAGGTGGCAGCAGAGAGCACTGTGTCAGACTGGAGAAAATACACCACTTCCTGCAGGACATACAGCAGCTGATAAGTACTGGAAGACTGGAGATTTTTTAATAGTAATAAATGACAACTCTTTATATAACTTTCTGACACCAGTTGATAAGAAAGAGAAAAAAAATGCTGGAGTTCCCCTTTAAACTCCTTTGTATAACAAGTTCCTAATATATTTCGATATGGAGAAGCCCCTTGTGCAGTTACACTCCTAACCCCCAGGTGGCGATGCTCAGGACATTCTTTCTGGACCTTCACCTGTAATGGTAGGCTACCCCGCTCTGGACTGGTATATACTGGGGATGAAGTGATGACCACGTTCTATGGAGTCAGATGAGGGGCAGCGCTCAGGGATGTATCATCGCCACCTAGTGGTCATCTGTGAGACTGCAGCCCTGTTATTTTCGCTTCTTTCTTTTCTGAACCCATTGAACTTGTTGGGTAGTTTTATTGAGAATATTCTGGCATCAGCCTTAATATAGCGGAGATAAGCTGGCGCTGTGGGTGCCGTATACGGGTGAGGACCCTCCCAGCGCTATAAACTGCCAATCACTGCCAGAGACTGTAATGTGATGGGACACGTCCAACATTCCGGGGATTTATACAGAGATCAATGAGGGTGACGGACGGATTCAGGGTCATTCAGTTCATCATGTGATCTCGTACTATTCCTAAGAATCTTCAGCTGCTGCAAACAAGATGGGGGTTGTAGTTTTGCCTCTGGATGTGAAAACGATGCACTGATCATGGGCTGCAGTAAGAGCCCTGGGGGCATGATGGGAGTTGTAGTTGTTATAAGATATCCTGGCTCTCATGTCCCCCTAATTGGTGGAGAGGTGGAGGGGGCCCCTATTGGTGGGGAGGTGGAGGGGGCCCCTATTGGTGGAGAGGTGGAGGGGGCCCCTAATTGGTGGAGGGGTCCCCTATTGGTGGGGAGGTGGAGGGGGCCCCTATTGGTGGGAAGGTGGAGGGGGCCCCTAATTGGTGGAGGGGGCCCCTATTGGTGGGGAGGTGGAGGAGGCCTCTATTGGTGGGGAGGTGGGAGGGGCCCCTATTGGTGGAGAGGTGGAGGGGGCCCCTATTGGTGGAGAGGTGGAGGTGGCCCCTATTGGTGGAGGGGGCCCCTAATTGGTGGAGGGGGCCCCTATTGGTGGGGAGGTGGAGGGGCCCCCTAATTGGTGGAGGGGGCCCCTATTGGTGGGGAGGTGGAGGGGGCCCCTATTGGTGGAGAGGTGGAGGGGGCCCCTAATTGGTGGAGAGGGCCCCTATTGGTGGGGAGGTGGAGGGGGCCCCTATTGGTGGAGAGGTGGAGGGGGCCCCTAATTGGTGGAGAGGTGGAGGGGGCCCCTATTGGTGGAGAGGTGGAGGGGGCCCCTATTGGTGGAGAGGTGGAGGGGGGCCCCTATTGGTGGAGAGGTGGAGGGGGCCCCTATTGGTGGAGAGGTGGAGGGGGCCCCTATTGGTGGAGAGGTGGAGGGGGGCCCTATTGGTGGAGGGGGCCTTGTGCTCAGATTAGTTCTGAGATCCATTTCAGTTCCGTTCGGGTGAGAGCTTAGCCCAGTATGCGGGGGGGGGGGGGGGGGGGGGGGGTGTTAGCCTCTCCGGGACTTGAAGTAACAAGGACTGAACTGTTCCTGTTTCTATAAGTTCCTGAAGGCCGGGCCATGACCTGCTAAAGCCCTACTGGGTAACTCCCACAGGCGAGGGCACCAGACCTGTCCACGCTGAGGGGGAGTGTAGCAGTCTGTACAAGGGCTTATGTGACGTGGTTGGAGAGATTGATATTCGCTGACCATCACATTACACAGGGGATATAGGGACACCATCACAGAGGGGATATAGGGACACCATCACAGAGGGGATATAGGGACACCATCACAGAGGGGATATAGGGACACCATCACAGAGGGGGATATAGGGACACCATCACATTACACAGGGGATATAGGGACACCATCACAGAGGGGGATATAGGGACACCATCACATTACACAGGGGATATAGGGACACCATCACAGAGAGGAATATAGGGACACCATCACATTACACAGGGGATATAGGGACACCATTACAGAGGGGATATAGGGACACCATCACAGAGGGGGATATAGGGACACCATCACATTACACAGGTGATATAGGGACACCATTACAGAGGGGATATAGGGACACCATCACAGAGGGGGATATAGGGACACCATCACAGAGGGGATATAGGGACACCATCACAGAGAGGAATATAGGGACACCATCACAGAGGGGATATAGGGACACCATCACAGAGGGGATATAGGGACACCATCACAGAGGGGGATATAGGGACACCATCACAGAGAGGGATATAGGGACACCATCACATTACACAGGGGATATAGGGACACCATCACAGAGAGGAATATAGGGACACCATCACAGAGGGGATATAGGGACACCATCACAGAGGGGGATATAGGGACACCATCACATTACACAGGGGATATAGGGACACCATCACATTACACAGGGGATATAGGGACACCATTACAGAGGGGATATAGGGACACCATCACAGAAAGGGATATAGGGACACCATCACATTACACAGGGGATATAGGGACACCATCACAGAGAGGGATATAGGGACACCATCACATTACACAGGGGATATAGGGACACCATCACAGAGGGGGATATAGGGACACCATCACAGAGGGGATATAGGGACACCATCACAGAGGGGATATAGGGACACCATCACATTACACAAGGTATATAGGGACACCATCACATTACACAGGGGATATATGGACACCATCACATTACACAGGGGATATAGGGACACCATCACATTACACAGGGGATATAGGGACACCATTACAGAGGGGATATAGGGACACCATCACAGAAAGGGATATAGGGACACCATCACATTACACAGGGGATATAGGGACACCATCACAGAGAGGGATATAGGGACACCATCACATTACACAGGGGATATAGGGACACCATCACAGAGGGGGATATAGGGACACCATCACAGAGGGGATATAGGGACACCATCACAGAGGGGATATAGGGACACCATCACATTACACAAGGTATATAGGGACACCATCACATTACACAGGGGATATATGGACACCATCACATTACACAGGGGATATAGGGACAGCTATGAGGGGATACGGGGACAGCTATGAGGGGATACGGGGACACCATCACAGAGGGGAGACGGGGATAGCTATGAGGGGATATGGGGACGGCTATGAGGGGGGATACGGGGACGGCTGTGAGGGGATACGTGGGCGGCTATGAGGGGATACGGGGACATCTATGAGGGGATACCGGGACGGCAATGAGGGGGGATATAGAGACGGCTATGAGGGGATACGGGGACACCACCACAGAGGGGATACGGGGACAGCTATAGGGGATACAGGGACAGCTATGAGGGGATACGGGGACGGCTATGAGAGGGGGATATGGGGACAGCTATGAGGGGATACGGGGACGGCTATGAGGGGATACGGGGACGGCTATGAGAGGGGGATATGGGGACAGCTATGAGGGGATACGGGGACGGCTATGAGGGGGCATACGGGGACGGCTATGAGAGGGGGATATGGGGACAGCTGTGAGGGGATACGGGGATGGCTATGAGGGGGCATACGGGGACACCATCACAGAGGGGATACGGGGACAGCTATAAGGGATACGGGGACAGCTATGAGGGGGGATATAGAGACGGCTATGAGGGGGGATACGGGGACAGCTATGAGGGGGGATACGGGGACACCATCACAGAGGGGATACGGGGACAGCTATAGGGGATACAGGGACAGCTATGAGGGGATACGGGGACGGCTATGAGGGGATACGTGGACAGCTATGAGAGGGGGATATGGGGACAGCTATGAGGGGATACGGGGACAGCTATGAGGGGATACGGGGACGGCTATGAGGGGGCATACGGGGACACCATCACAGAGGGGGATATAGAGACACCATCACATCAAAGAGGGAGGATATAGGGACACCATCACACAAGGGATATAGGGTAAGCTATGAGGGGATATAGGGACACCATCACATCAAAGAGGGGATACAGGGACAGCTATGAGGGGGATACGGGGACGGCTATGAGAGGGGGATATGGGGACAGCTATGAGGGGATACGGGGACGGCTACGAGGGGGCATACGGGGACGGCTATGAGAGGGGGATATGGGGACAGCTGTGAGGGGATACGGGGACGGCTACGAGGGGGCATACGGGGACGGCTATGAGAGGGGGATATGGGGACAGCTGTGAGGGGATACGGGGACGGCTATGAGGGGGCATACGGGGACACCATCACAGAGGGGATACGGGGACAGCTATAGGGGATACGGGGACAGCTATGAGGGGATACGGAGACAGCTATGAGGGGATACAGAGACAGCTATGAGGGGGGATACGGGACGGCTATGAGGGGGGATACGGGGACGGCTATGAGGGGGGATACGGGGACGGCCGTGAGGGGATACGGGGACGGCTGTGAGGGGATACGGGGACGACTGTGAGGGGATACGGGGACGACTGTGAGGGGATACGGAGATGGCTATGAGGGGGGATACGGGGACGGCTATGAGAGGGGATACGGGGACGGCTATGAGGGGATACAGGGACGGCTATGAGGGGATACGGGGACGGCTGTGAGGGGATACGGGGACGGCTGTGAGGGGATACGGGGACAGCTATGAGGGGGGATACGGGGACAGGTATAAGGGGGGATATGGGGACGGCTATGAGGAGATACGGGGACAGCTATGAGGGGATACGGGGACGGCTATGAGGGGATAAGGTGACGGCTATGAGGGGGATACGGGGACGGCTGTGAGGGGATATGGGGACAGCTATGAGGGGATACGGGGACGGCTATGAGGGGATACGGGGACGGCTGTGAGGGCATACGGGGACAGCTATGAGGGGATACGGGGACGGCTATGAGGGGGGATACGGGGACGGCTGTGAGGGCATACGGGGACAGCTATGTGGGGGGATACGGGGACGGCTATGAGGGGATACGGGGACAGCTATGAGGGGGGATACGGGGACGGCTGTGAGGGGATACGGGGACAGCTATGTGGGGGGATACGGGGACGGCTATGAGGGGATACGGGGACAGCTATGAGGGGGGATACGGGGACGGCTGTGAGGGGATACGGGGACGGCTATGAGGGGATACGGGGACAGCTATGAGGGGGGATACGGGGACGGCTATGAGGGGGGATACGGGGACAGCTATGTGGGGGGATACGGGGACGGCTGTGAGGGGATACGGGGACAGCTATGAGGGGGGATACGGGGACGGCTGTGAGGGGATACGGGGACGGCTATGAGGGGATACTGGGGACAGCTATGAGGGGGGATACGGGGACGGCTATGAGGGGGGATACGGGGACAGCTATGTGGGGGGATACGGGGACGGCTGTGAGGGGATACGGGGACAGCTATGAGGGGGGATACGGGGACGGCTGTGAGGGGATACGGGGACGGCTGTGAGGGGATACGGGGACGGCTATGAGGGGATACGGGGACAGCTATGAGGGGGGATATGGGGACAGCTATGAGGGGATACGGGGACGGCTATGAGAGGGGGATATGGGGACAGCTATGAGGGGATACGGGGACGGCTATGAGAGGGGGATATGGGGACAGCTGTGAGGGGATACGGGGATGGCTATGAGGGGGCATACGGGGACACCATCACAGAGGGGATACGGGGACAGCTATAGGGGATACGGGGACAGCTATGAGGGGGGATATAGAGACGGCTATGAGGGGGGATACGGGACAGCTATGAGGGGGGATACGGGGACACCATCACAGAGGGGATACGGGGACAGCTATAGGGGATACAGGGACAGCTATGAGGGGATACGGGGACGGCTATGAGGGGATACGTGGACAGCTATGAGAGGGGGATAGTGGGACAGCTATGAGGGGATACGGGGACAGCTATGAGGGGATACGGGGACGGCTATGAGGGGGCATACGGGGACACCATCACAGAGGGGGATATAGAGACACCATCACATCAAAGAGGGAGGATATAGGGACACCATCACACAAGGGATATAGGGTAAGCTATGAGGGGATATAGGGACACCATCACATCAAAGAGGGGATACAGGGACAGCTATGAGGGGGATACGGGGACGGCTATGAGAGGGGGATATGGGGACAGCTATGAGGGGATACGGGGACGGCTATGAGGGGGCATACGGGGACGGCTATGAGGGGGCATACGGGGACACCATCACAGAGGGGATACAGGGACAGCTATAGGGGATACGGGGACAGCTATGAGGGGATACGGAGACAGCTATGAGGGGATACAGAGACAGCTATGAGGGGGGATACGGGGACGGCTATGAGGGGGGATACGGGGACGGCTATGAGGGGGGATACGGGGACGGCCGTGAGGGGATACGGGGACGGCTGTGAGGGGATACGGGGGCGACTGTGAGGGGATACGGGGACGACTGTGAGGGGATACGGAGACGGCTATGAGGGGGGATACGGGGACGGCTATGAGGGGGGATACGGGGACGGCTATGGGGATACGGGGACGGCTGTGAGGGGATACGGGGGCGACTGTGAGGGGATACGGGGACGACTGTGAGGGGATACGGGGACGGCTATGAGAGGGGATACGGGGACGGCTATGAGGGGATACAGGGACGGCTATGAGGGGATACGGGGACGGCTGTGAGGGGATACGGGGACGGCTATGAGGGGATAAGGTGACGGCTATGAGAGGGGATACGGGGACGGCTATGAGGGGATACGGGGACGGCTGTGAGGGGATACGGGGACGGCTGTGAGGGGATACGGGGACGTCTATGAGGGGATACGGGGACGGCTGTGAGGGGGGATACGGGGACGGCTGTGAGGGGATACGGGGACGGCTGTGAGGGGATACGGGGACGGCTATGAGGGGATACGGGGACGGCTGTGAGGGGATACGGGGACGGCTATGAGGGGTGTGTTGGGTCCCGGGGAGAGATACCAGCCCTCCCCGCTCTGTATACACCACCTCGCCGGGTCACCACACACCTGTACCTGGGGATACACCATGATGGGAGTTATAGTCTGAGTGGGGATAGGATGCACTGATGGGATCACCTATATACCCCTCTAGCTGTATACAGAGGAGGACGCTGACTACCATACAACTATACACAAACATAACAGAAATAATAACCCTGCTGCAGGTATACAGCTCCTCCCTTATGTGTCTCCATGGTAACAGACTACAACGCAAGCTGCTGATCACCCACAACACATGGATAACTACAGATGACCCCCAGGCTGCGGCCTGTATTATGTCCCGCCCCTCCATAGCTGCAGCCTGTATTATGTTCAGTCCCTCCATAGCTGCAGCCTGTATTATGTCCCGCCCCTCCATAGCTGCAGCCTGTATTATGTCCCGCCCCTCCATAGCTGCAGCCTGTATTATGTTCAGTCCCTCCATAGCTGAAGCCTGTATTATGTCCCGCCCCTCCATAGCTGCAGCCTGTATTATGTCCCGCCCCTCCATAGCTGCAGCCTGTATTATGTCCCGCCCCTCCATAGCTGCAGCCTGTATTATGTCCCGCCCCTCCATAGCTGCAGCCTGTATTATGTTCAGTCCCTCCATAGCTGCAGCCTGTATTATGTCCCGCCCCTCCATAGCTGCAGCCTGTATTATGTCCCGCCCCTCCATAGCTGCAGCCTGTATTATGTTCAGTCCCTCCATAGCTGAAGCCTGTATTATGTCCCGCCCCTCCATAGCTGCAGCCTGTATTGTCCCGCCCCTCCATAGCTGCAGCCTGTATTATGTTCAGTCCCTCCATAGCTGCAGCCTGTATTATGTTCAGCCCCTCCATAGCTGCAGCCTGTATTATGTTCAGTCCCTCCATAGCTGCAGCCTGTATTATGTCCCGCCCCTCCATAGCTGCAGCCTGTATTATGTTCAGTCCCTCCATAGCTGCAGCCTGTATTATGTCCCGCCCCTCCATAGCTGCAGCCTGTATTATGTTCAGTCCCTCCATAGCTGCAGCCTGTATTATGTCCCGCCCCTCCGTAGCTGCAGCCTGTATTATGTCCCGCCCCTCCGTAGCTGCAGCCTGTATTATGTCCCGCCCCTCCGTAGCTGCAGCCTGTATTATGTCCCGCCCCTCCGTAGCTGCAGCCTGTATTATGTCCCGCCCCTCCGTAGCTGCAGCCTGTATTATGTCCCGCCCCTCCGTAGCTGCAGCCTGTATTATGTCCCGCCCCTCCATAGCTGCGGCCTGTATTATGTTCCGCCCCCCCATAGCTGCAGCCTGTATAATGTCCCGCCCCTCCATAGCTGCGGCCTCTATTATGTTCAGCCCCCCCCATAGCTGCAGCCTGTATTATGTCCCGCCCCTCCATAGCTGCAGCCTGTATTATGTCCCGCCCCTCCATAGCTGCAGCCTGTATTATGTCCCGTCCCTCCATAGCTGCAGCCTGTATTATGTCCCGCCCCTCCATATCTGCAGCCTGTATTATGTCCCGCCCCTCCATAGCTGCAGCCTGTATTATGTTCAGTCCCTCCATAGCTGCAGCCTGTATTATGTTCAGTCCCCCCCCCCATAGCTGCAGCCTGTATTATGTCCCGCCCCCCCATAGCTGCAGCCTGTATTATGTCCCGCCCCTCCATAGCTGCGGCCTCTATTATGTTCAGCCCCCCCCCATAGCTGCATCCTGTATTATGTCCCGCCCCTCCATAGCTGCAGCCTGTATTATGTCCCGCCCCTCCATAGCTGCAGCCTGTATTATGTCCCGCCCTCCATAGCTGCAGCCTGTATTATGTTCACGCCCCTCCATAGCTGCAGCCTGTATTATGTCCCGCCCCTCCATAGCTGCAGCCTGTATTATGTTCAGCCCCTCCATAGCTGCAGCCTGTATTATGTCCCGCCCCTCCATAGCTGCAGCCTGTATTATTGTCCCCGCCCCCCCCATAGCTGCAGCCTGTATTATGTCCCGCCCCTCCATAGCTGCAGCCTGTATTATGTCCCGCCCCTCCATAGCTGCAGCCTGTATTATTTCCCGCCCCGCCATAGCTGCACAGCCTGTATTATGTCCCGTCCCTCCATAGCGCAGCCTGTATTATGTCCGCCCCCCTCCATAGCTGCAGCCTGTATTATGTTCCCGCCCCTCCAGTAGCTGCAGCTGTATTATATCCCGCCCCTCCATAGCTGCAGCCTGTATTATGTCCCTCCCCTCCATAGCTGCAGCCTGTATTATGTTCAGTCCCTCCATAGCTGCAGCCTGTATTATGTCCCGCCCCTCCATAGCTGCAGCCTGTATTATGTCCCGCCCCTCCATAGCTGCAGCCTGTATTATGTCCCGCCCCTCCATAGCTGCAGCCTGTATTATGTTCAGTCCCTCCATAGCTGCAGCCTGTATTATGTCCCGCCCCTCCATAGCTGCGGCCTTTTTTATGTCCCGCCCCTCCATAGCTGCAGCCTGTATTATGTTCAGCCCCTCCATAGCTGCAGCCTGTATTATGTCCCGCCCCTCCATAGCTGCAGCCTGTATTATGTCCCGCCCCTCCATAGCTGCAGCCTGTATTATGTCCCGCCCCTCCATAGCTGCAGCCTGTATTATGCCCCGCCCCTCCATAGCTGCAGCCTGTATTATGTCCCGCCCCTCCGTAGCTGCAGCCTGTATTATGTCCCGCCCCTCCGTAGCTGCAGCCTGTATTATTGCCCGCCCCTCCGTAGCTGCAGCCTGTATTATGTCCCGCCCCTCCATAGCTGCAGCCTGTATTATGTTCAGCCCCCCCCCATAGCTGCAGCCTGTATTATGTCCCGCCCCTCCATAGCTGCAGCCTGTATTATGTTTAGTCCCCCCCCATAGCTGCAGCCTGTATTATGTCCCGCCCCCCCATAGCTGCAGCCTGTATTATGTCCCGCCCCTCCATAGCTGCAGCCTGTATTATGTCCCGCCCCTCCATAGCTGCAGCCTGTATTATGTCCCGCCCCTCCGTAGCTGCAGCCTGTATTATGTCCCTCCCCTCCGTAGCTGCAGCCTGTATTATGTTTAGCCCCTCCATAGCTGCAGCCTGTATTATGTCCCGCCCCTCCATAGCTGCAGCCTGTATTATGTCCCGCCCCTCCATAGCTGCAGCCTGTATTATGTCCCGCCCCTCCATAGCTGCAGCCTGTATTATGTCCCGCCCCTCCGTAGCTGCAGCCTGTATTATGTCCCGCCCCTCCGTAGCTGCAGCCTGTATTATGTCCCGCCCCTCCGTAGCTGCAGCCTGTATTATGTCCCGCCCCTCCGTAGCTGCAGCCTGTATTATGTCCCGCCCCTCCATAGCTGCAGCCTGTATTATGTTCAGTCCCTCCATAGCTGCAGCCTGTATTATGTCCCGCCTGTATTATGTTCAGTCCCTCCATAGCTGCAGCCTGTATTATGTCCCGCCCCTCCATAGCTGCGGCCTTTTTTATGTCCCGCCCCTCCATAGCTGCAGCCTGTATTATGTCCCGCCCCTCCATAGCTGCAGCCTGTATTATGTCCCGCCCCTCCATAGCTGCAGCCTGTATTATGTCCCTCCCCTCCATAGCTGCAGCCTGTATTATGTTCAGCCCCCCCCCCATAGCTGCAGCCTGTATTATGTTCAGCCCCCCCCCCCATAGCTGCAGCCTGTATTATGTCCCGCCCCTCCATAGCTGCAGCCTGTATTATGTCCCGCCCCTCCATAGCTGCAGCCTGTATTATGTTCAGCCCCCCCCCCCCATAGCTGCAGCCTGTATTATGTCCCGCCCCTCCATAGCTGCAGCCTGTATTATGTCCCGCCCCTCCATAGCTGCAGCCTGTATTATGTCCCGCCCCTCCATAGCTGCAGCTGTATTATGTTCAGCCCCCCCCCCATAGCTGCAGCCTGTATTATGTCCCGCCCCTCCATAGCTGCAGCCTGTATTATGTCCCGCCCCTCCATAGCTGCAGCCTGTATTATGTCCCGCCCCTCCATAGCTGCAGCCTGTATTATGTTCAGTCCCTCCATAGCTGCAGCCTGTATTATGTTCAGCCCCTCCATAGCTGCAGCCTGTATTATGTCCCGCCCCTCCATAGCTGCAGCCTGTATTATGTTCAGCCCCTCCATAGCTGCAGCCTGTATTATGTCCCGCCCCTCCATAGCTGCAGCCTGTATTATGTCCCGCCCCTCCATAGCTGCAGCCTGTATTATGTCCCGCCCCTCCATAGCTGCAGCCTGTATTATGTCCCGCCCCTCCATAGCTGCAGCCTGTATTATGTTCAGTCCCTCCATAGCTGCAGCCTGTATTATGTTCAGCCCCTCCATAGCTGCAGCCTGTATTATGTCCCGCCCCTCCATAGCTGCAGCCTGTATTATGTTCAGTCCCTCCATAGCTGCAGCCTGTATTATGTTCAGTCCCTCCATAGCTGCAGCCTGTATTATGTCCCGCCTCTCCATAGCTGCAGCCTGTATTATGTCCCGCCTCTCCATAGCTGCAGCCTGTATTATGTTCAGTCCCTCCATAGCTGCAGCCTGTATTATGTTCAGTCCCTCCATAGCTGGAGCGTATAAAGCTGATAATGCATGGCAGGGTCACGTGGTCTCCTCTCCCTCATTCTCCGTAGCGCACAGCGCCATCTGGTGGACGAGCAGCGCACGGCGCCCTTCTGTATAGATCGTTATTTGGGTCGTACCATTCCGTCTCACGGGTGTTGCACCTCCGCGCGCGACTGATTCCTAACAGACTCCAACAATAAGTCGCTGCCGACCATATTTTATGTCTCCGTTGATATCACCGCTGTATTCACATAGTTTTATCCTCTGTAATCCCGACTGTATAAAGGGAGGTGTGCGTCCCCCCCTGCCTGGAATGGTACAGTCCCAAGATGGCGACCTCCATGAAGAAAGCGGTGAGGCTGCTGTGGCGGCGGTGTGCGGGGTCCTGGGGCAGATGAGGGGGTCGTCCCGGGGTGGAGGCCGCTAAGGGGTCACTGGGGGGAGGCGGGGACGGTGTTGGGCGCAGTTATGTCTGTGTAAGGGCTCGTCCTCTCACAGGAGCAGTATAGCGGCACATGGAGCTACTGGGGAACTAGACGTCTCAGCATGTCCTTCATCTATATACCTCTATGTGCTGTCATTGTGCCGGATTATTGGAGATGCCGATCTATTAGACGGGAGCGGGGTGACGGGCGGTCTGTGTCACCGGTGTATGGGGGGAGCGGGGTGACGGGCGGTCTGTGTCACCGATGTGGGGGGGGGGGCGGGGTGACGGGCGGTCTGTGTCACCGGTGTAGGGGGAACGGGGTGACGGGCGGTCTGTGTCACCAGTGTATGGGGGGGGCGGTCTGTGTCACCAGTGTATGGGGGGGGGGGGGGGGGGGGGGGGGGGGGGGGCGGGGTGACGGGCGGTCTGTGTCACCAGTGTAGGGGGGGGGCGGGGTGATGGGCAATCTGTGTCACCGGTGTATGGGGGGGGGCGGTCTGTGTCACCGGTGTATGGGGGGGGCGGGGTGATGGGCAATCTGTGTCACCGGTGTATGGGGGGGGGGGCGGGGTGATGGGCAATCTGTGTCACCGGTGTATGGGGGGGGGGGGCGGGGTGATGGGCAATCTGTGTCACCGGTGTATGGGGGGGGGGGGGCGCGGGGTGATGGGCAATCTGTGTCACCGGTGTATGGGGGGGGGGCGTGGTGATGGCAATCTGTGTCACCGGTGTATGGGGGAGGGGGGGGGGCGCGGGGTGATGGGCATCCTGTGTCACCGGTGTATGGGGGGGGGGGGGCGGGGTGATGGGCAATCTGTGTCACCGGTGTATGGGGGGGCGGGGTGACGGGCGGTCTGTGTCACCGGTGTATGGGGGGGAGCGGGGCGACGGGCGGTCTGTGTCACCAGTGTAGGGGGGGCCGGGTGATGGGCAATCTGTGTCACCGGTGTATTGGGGGGGGCGGGGTGATGGGCAATCTGTGTCACCGGTGTATGGGGGGGGGGGGGCGCGGGGTGATGGGCAATCTGTGTCACCGGTGTATGGGGGGGGGGGCGTGGTGATGGGCAATCTGTGTCACCGGTGTATGGGGGGGCGGGCGCGGGGTGATGGGCATCCTGTGTCACCGGTGTATGGGGGGGGGCGCGGGTGATGGGCATCCTGTGTCACCGGTGTATGGGGGGGGCGGGTGATGGGCAATCTGTGTCACCGGTGTATGGGGGGGCGGGGTGACGGGCGGTCTGTGTCCACCGGTGTATGGGGGGGAGCGGGGCGACGGGCGGTCTGTGTCACCAGTGTAGGGGGGGCGGGTGATGGGCAATCTGTCACCGGTGTATTGGGGGGGCGGGGTGATGGGCAATCTGTGTCACCGGTGTATGGGGGGGGGGGGGGGGCGGGGTGATGGGCAATCTGTGTCACCGGTGTATGGGGGGGGGGGGGGTGATGGGCAATCTGTGTCACCGGTGTAGGGGGGGGCGGGGGTGATGGGCAATCTGTGTCACCGGTGTATGGGGGGGGGGCGGGGTGATGGGCAATCTGTGTCACCGGTGTATGGGGGGGGGCGCGGGGTGATGGGCAATCTGTGTCACGGTGTATGGGGGGGGGGGGGCGGGGTGATGGGCAATCTGTGTCACGGTGTATGGGGGGGGGGGGGGCGGGGTGACTGGGCAATCTGTGTCACCGGTGTATGGGGGGGCGGGGTGACGGGCGGTCTGTGTCACGGTGTAGGGGGGAGCAGGGTGACGGTGCGGTCTGTGTCACTGGTGTATGGGGGGGGGGGGGGGGGCGGGGTGACGGGCGGTCTGTGTCACCGGTGTATGGGGGGGCGGGGTGACGGGCGGTCTGTGTCACCGGTGTAGGGGGGAGCAGGGTGACGGGCGGTCTGTGTCACTGGTGTATGGGGGGGGGGGGCGGGGTGACGGGCGGTCTGTGTCACCGGTGTATGGGGGGGCGGGGTGACGGTCGGTCTGTGTCACTGATTACCTAGCGGTGTATGTGCCCACAACAGGATGGGTTTTTCTGTGGAAGTTGTAGGGATTTATTGCAGATAAAATTATAAAGTACAAAAACATGTATGGCCTCCTGTAATCATGCGGCGTCGTCCTGTTGGGTGCACATACACAGCCATGTAATCATGCGGCGTCGTCCTGTTGGGTGCACATACACAGCCATGTAATCATGCGGCGGCGTCCTGTTGGGTGCACATACACAGCCATGTAATCATGCGGCGGCGTCCTGTTGGGTGCACATACACAGCCATGTAATCATGCGGCATCGTCCTGTTGGGTGCACATACACAGCCATGTAATCATGCGGCGTCGTCCTGTTGGGTGCACATACACAGCCATGTAATCATGCGGCGGCGTCCTGTTGGGTGCACATACACAGCCATGTAATAATGCGGCATCGTCCTGTTGGGTGCACATACACAGCCATGTAATCATGCGGCGTCGTCCTGTTGGGTGCACATACACAGCCATGTAATCATGCGGCGGCGTCCTGTTGGGTGCACATACACAGCCATGTAATCATGCGGCATCGTCCTGTTGGGTGCACATACACAGCCATGTAATCATGCGGCGGCGTGCTGTTGGGTGCACATACACAGCCATGTTATAATGCGGCATCGTCCTGTTGGGTGCACATACACCTCCATGTAATCATGCGGCATCGTCCTGTTGGGTGCACATACACAGCCATGTTATAATGCGGCATCGTCCTGTTGGGTGCACATACACCTCCATGTAATCATGCGGCATCGTCCTGTTGGGTGCACATACACCTCCATGTAATCATGCGGCATCGTCCTGTTGGGTGCACATACACCTCCATGTAATAATGCGGCGTCGTCTTGTTGGGTGCACATACACAGCCATGTAATCATGCGGCATCGTCCTGTTGGGTGCACATACACAGCCATGTAATCATGCGGCGGCGTCCTGTTGGGTGCACATACACCTCCATGTAATCATGCGGCGTCGTCCTGTTGGGTGCACATACACAGCCATGTAATCATGCGGCATCGTTTACCCTGATACTGCAGCTCTGATCCCTGATCGCTCCCAGGCTGCAGGATCTGACGTTTCATCGTCGCCCTCTGCTGGTTCTAGCCGGGCTGTGCTGATTTTCTGTGAGCTCTACATCTCTTACAATTCAATACAGCAGAATGTGATGGGTTCAGTGGGCTGCAGCTGGGATTTACAGTGCTACGGGCTGGTACAGTGATACTCTATATGTTTAACATCAATTTTCTTTCCCCCAGGTTGCTGAAGATGTGAACGTCACCTTCGAGGACCAGCAAAAGATTAACATTTTTGCAAGAAATACAAGCAGAATCACAGAGCTGAAGGATGAGATCGAAGTGAAGAAGGTGACGTTCTCCGCTCCTGTACTATGGATGGGGTTACACCGGCAGAGCCTGGACCTTGTGTATCCCTAATGACTGTAATGTATAGATGTCCCCGCTCCTGTACTATGGATGGGGTTACACCGGCAGAGCCTGGACCTTGTGTATCCCAATAGACTGTAATGTATAGATGGACGTCCCCGCTCCTGTACTATGGATGGGGTTACACCGGCAGAGCCTGGACCTTATGTATCCCTAATGACTGTAATGTATAGATAGACGTCCCCGCTCCTGTACTATGGATGGGGTTACACCGGCAGAGCCTGGACCTTATGTATCCCTAATGACTGTAATGTATAGATAGACGTCCCCGCTCCTGTACTATGGATGGGGTTACACTGGCAGAGCCTGGACCTTATGTATCCCTAATGACTGTAATGTATAGATAGACGTCCCCGCTCCTGTACTATGGATGGGGTTACACCGGCAGAGCCTGGACCTTATGTATCCTCATATACTGTAATGTATAGATAGACGTCCCCGCTCCTGTACTATGGATGGGGTTACACCGGCAGAGCCTGGACCTTATGTATCCTCATAGACTGTAATGTATAGATAGACGTCCCCGCTCCTGTACTATGGATGTGGTTACACCGGCAGAGCCTGGACCTTGTGTATCCTCATATACTGTAATGTATAGATGTCCCCGCTCCTGTACTATGGATGGGGTTACACCGGCAGAGCCTGGACCTTATGTATCCCTAATGACTGTAATGTATAGATGGACGTCCCCGCTCCTGTACTATGGATGTGGTTACACCGGCAGAGCCTGGACCTTGTGTATCCTCATATACTGTAATGTATAGATGTCCCCGCTCCTGTACTATGGATGGGGTTACACCGGCAGAGCCTGGACCTTATGTATCCCTAATGACTGTAATGTATAGATAGACGTCCCCGCTCCTGTACTATGGATGTGGTTACACTGGCAGAGCCTGGACCTTGTGTATCCCAATAGACTGTAATGTATAGATAGACGTCCCCGCTCCTGTACTATGGATGTGGTTACACTGGCAGAGCCTGGACCTTATGTATCCTCATATACTGTAATGTATAGATAGACGTCCCCGCTCCTGTACTATGGATGGGGTTACACCGGCAGAGCCTGGACCTTATGTATCCCTAATGACTGTAATGTATAGATAGACGTCCCCGCTCCTGTACTATGGATGGGGTTACACCGGCAGAGCCTGGACCTTGTGTATCCTCATATACTGTAATGTATAGATGTCCCCGCTCCTGTACTATGGATGTGGTTACACTGGCAGAGCCTGGACCTTGTGTATCCCTAATGACTGTAATGTATAGATAGATGTCCCCGCTCCTGTACTATGGATGTGGTTACACTGGCAGAGCCTGGAGCTTTTTTTTTTTTTAAGTAGTTAAATGTTTATTCTTAAGACATACAGAAATATTGTGGCCTCTGTAATGTCGACATCACCTCAGATATTTTTTTCAGATGTTCTTGGTCAGTGTCTAGGTGTTTAGCATACAGCGGTGTTTATCTTTATCATGTAGACATGCTAATGGTCAGACACAATAAAGGACTGGGGGGCACAGACCAAGCAGACAGGTCCAGGTGTATGATCTGCATCTCTATCACCACAAGCTGCTGAGATACATGTCTGGTGCAGCAGTGAGGACGCCATTTGTTCTCTATGGTGGGGTCCAGACCAAGGACGTCACAGCTTATAATCCATAGGAACTGTGATTGTTCAGGCACCCAATGTGTTTCTTCTACCTTCTCTGTTTGATGTGGAGCCAGCGGAGATCTTATGGTTGTAAAAAGTCCAAAATATATAAGTGTAGCCGAGTCTTTTGACAGCAGAAGAGCCTGCTGGGATTTTCAGTCCACATTAGCTTTGTTGTTGACTGGAGCAACTCAGAGCCTGGACCTTATGTATCCTCATATACTGTAATGTATAGACGTCCCCGCTCCTGTACTATGGATGGGGTTACACCGGCAGAGCCTGGACCTTATGTATCCTCATATACTGTAATGTATAGATAGACGTCCCCGCTCCTGTACTATGGATGGGGTTACACCGGCAGAGCCTGGACCTTATGTATCCTCATATACTGTAATGTATAGATAGACGTCCCCGCTCCTGTACTATGGATGGGGTTACACCGGCAGAGCCTGGACCTTATGTATCCTCATATACTGTAATGTATAGATGTCCCCGCTCCTGTACTATGGATGGGGTTACACCGGCAGAGCCTGGACCTTATGTATCCTCATATACTGTAATGTATAGATAGACGTCCCCGCTCCTGTACTATGGATGGGGTTACACCGGCAGAGCCTGGACCTTGTGTATCCTCATAGACTGTAATGTATAGATAGACGTCCCCGCTCCTGTACTATGGATGGGGTTACACCGGCAGAGCCTGGACCTTATGTATCCTCATATACTGTAATGTATAGATAGACGTCCCCGCTCCTGTACTATGGATGGGGTTACACCGGCAGAGCCTGGACCTTATGTATCCCTAATGACTGTAATGTATAGATAGACATCCCCGCTCCTGTACTATGGATGGGGTTACACCGGCAGAGCCTGGACCTTATGTATCCTAATATACTGTAATGTATAGATAGACGTCCCCGCTCCTGTACTATGGATGGGGTTACACCGGCAGAGCCTGGACCTTATGTATCCCTAATGACTGTAATGTATAGATAGACGTCCCCGCTCCTGTACTATGGATGGGGTTACACCGGCAGAGCCTGGACCTTATGTATCCTCATATACTGTAATGTATAGATGTCCCCGCTCCTGTACTATGGATGGGGTTACACCGGCAGAGCCTGGACCTTATGTATCCCTAATGACTGTAATGTATAGATAGACGTCCCCGCTCCTGTACTATGGATGGGGTTACACCGGCAGAGCCTGGACCTTATGTATCCTCATATACTGTAATGTATAGATAGACGTCCCCGCTCCTGTACTATGGATGGGGTTACACTGGCAGAGCCTGGACCTTGTGTATCCCCATAGACTGTAATGTATAGGCAGGAGCCCACTACTCAGAATGATCATGGAATTGGACGTCATCAGAGAAGACCATATAAAAGCACAAGGCTGAAAGTGGAGAGCATCTTAAGTTATATCCTATAGGGGCTTCTGCCTCAGCTGCTGCAGAACCTCGAAGTACACAGGACACAGCAAATTTCTTCTTTCCATGTAATAGCATGTGATATAAATCAAGTGATAACCTTATTCTGTGGGTCAGCATGATCACAGCAGTGTTGCATTTATATAATTTTTGTAATAAGAAATTTATATATATAAAAAAATTCCTTTTTTTTTTTTTTTTTTTTTTTTTTTTTTTTTTTTTTTTATAAATTTAAATTTTATTTTGTTATACATTTGCCATTTCCAGATGGGACAATAATAATTTTATTTATACTGTTGTAATGTTTCTGCTTTTTAATTATTTTATTATTTTTTTAATTTATAGAAAGAACTTCAGAACCTGGAAGATGCTTGTGATGACATCATGATGCTAGAAGACTCTCTCTTTATCCCATATCAGATTGGAGACGTTTTCATTAGTCATTCCCAGGAGGAGACTCAAGAAATGCTGGAAGCTGCAAAGGTTACTAACAGAATATAAATACTATATAACACTTTATTTACATCCTATATACAAGACTATATACTACTATAATACTGCCCCCCTATATACAGGGATATACTACTATAATACTGCTCCTATATACAGGGATATAACTACTATAATACTGCTCCTATATACAGGAATATACTACTATAATACTGCCCCCTATATACAGGGATATACTACTATAATACTGCTCCTATATACAGGGATATAACTACTATAATACTGCTCCTATATACAGGAATATAACTACTATAATACTGCCCCTATATACAGGAATATAACTACTATAATACTGCTCCTATATACAGGAATATAACTACTATAATACTGCTCCTATATACAGGAATATAACTACTATAATACTGCTCCTATATACAGGGATATACTACTATAATACTGCTCCCTATATACAGGAATATACTACTATAATACCGCCCCTATATACAGGGATATACTCCTATAATACCGCCCCTATATACAGGAATATAACTACTATAATACTGCTCCTATATACAGGAATATAACTACTATAATACTGCTCCTATATACAGGAATATAACTACTATAATACTGCTCCTATATACAGGGATATAACTACTATAATACTGCCCCCTATATACAGGAATATACTACTATAATACTGCCCCCTAAATACAGGAATATAACTACTATAATACTGCTCCTATATACAGGGATATAACTACTATAATACTGCTCCTATATACAGGGATATAACTACTATAATACTGCTCCTATATACAGGGATATACTACTATAATACTGCTCCTATATACAGGAATATACTACTATAATACTGCTCCTATATACAGGGATATAACTACTATAATACTGCTCCTATATACAGGAATATACTACTATAATACTGCTCCTATATACAGGAATATAACTACTATAATACTGCTCCTATATACAGGAATATAACTACTATAATACTGCTCCTCTATACAGGGATATAACTACTATAATACTGCTCCTCTATACAGGGATATAACTACTATAATACTGCTCCTATATACAGGGATATAACTACTATAATACTGCCCCTATATACAGGAATATACTACTATAATACTGCTCCTATATAGAGTAATATACTACTATAATACTGCTCCTATATACAGGAATACAACTACTATAATACTGCTCCTATATACAGGAATATAACTACTATAATACTGCTCCTATATACAGGAATATAACTACTATAATACTGCTCCTATATACAGGGATATAACTACTATAATACTGCCCCCTATATACAGGAATATACTACTATAATACTGCCCCCTAAATACAGGAATATAACTACTATAATACTGCTCCTATATACAGGGATATAACTACTATAATACTGCTCCTATATACAGGGATATAACTACTATAATACTGCTCCTATATACAGGGATATACTACTATAATACTGCTCCTATATACAGGAATATACTACTATAATACTGCTCCTATATACAGGGATATAACTACTATAATACTGCTCCTATATACAGGAATATACTACTATAATACTGCTCCTATATACAGGAATATAACTACTATAATACTGCTCCTATATACAGGAATATAACTACTATAATACTGCTCCTCTATACAGGGATATAACTACTATAATACTGCTCCTCTATACAGGGATATAACTACTATAATACTGCTCCTATATACAGGGATATAACTACTATAATACTGCCCCTATATACAGGAATATACTACTATAATACTGCTTCCTATATAGAGTAATATACTACTATAATACTGCTCCTATATACAGGAATACAACTACTATAATACTGCTCCTATATACAGGAATATAACTACTATAATACTGCTCCTATATACAGGAATATAACTACTATAATACTGCTCCTATATACAGGGATATAACTACTATAATACTGCCCCCTATATACAGGAATATACTACTATAATACTGCCCCCTAAATACAGGAATATAACTACTATAATACTGCTCCTATATACAGGGATATAACTACTATAATACTGCTCCTATATACAGGGATATAACTACTATAATACTGCTCCTATATACAGGGATATACTACTATAATACTGCTCCTATATACAGGAATATACTACTATAATACTGCTCCTATATACAGGGATATAACTACTATAATACTGCTCCTATATACAGGAATATACTACTATAATACTGCTCCTATATACAGGAATATAACTACTATAATACTGCTCCTATATACAGGAATATAACTACTATAATACTGCTCCTCTATACAGGGATATAACTACTATAATACTGCTCCTCTATACAGGGATATAACTACTATAATACTGCTCCTATATACAGGAATATAACTACTATAATACTGCTCTTATATACAGGAATATACTACTATAATATTGCTCCTATATACAGGAATATACTACTATAATACTGCTCCTATATACAGGAATATAACTACTATAATACTGCCCCTATATACAGGGATATAACTACTATAATACTGCTCCTATATACAGGAATATACTACTATAATACTGCTCCTATATACAGGAATATAACTACTATAATACTGCCCCCTATATACAGGAATATACTACTATAATACTGCTCCTATATACAGGGATATAACTACTATAATACTGCCCCCTATATACTATAACACTGCCCCCTATATACTATAACGCTGCCCCCTATATACTATAACGCTGCCCCCTATATACTATAACGCTGCCCCCTATATACTATAACGCTGCCCCCTATATACTATAACGCTGCCCCCTATATACTATAACGCTGCCCCCTGTATACTGTAACGCTGCCCCCTGTATACTGTAACGCTGCCCCCTGTATACTGTAACGCTGCCCCCTGTATACTGTAACGCTGCCCCCTGTATACTGTAACGCTGCCCCCTGTATACTGTACTGTAACGCTGCCCCCTGTATACTGTACTGTAACGCTGCCCCCTGTATACTGTACTGTAACGCTGCCCCCTGTATACTGTACTGTAACGCTGCCCCCTGTATACTGTACTGTAACGCTGCCCCCTGTATACTGTACTGTAACGCTGCCCCCTGTATACTGTACTGTAACGCTGCCCCCTGTATACTGTACTGTAACGCTGCCCCCTGTATACTGTACTGTAACGCTGCCCCCTGTATACTGTAACGCTGCCCCCTGTATACTATGGTATAACTATACGCCCCTGTTGCCTCCCTTGTTACATTATTTCTCCGTTTCTCAGTAAATGTGATGATTTGTTTCGCTCTCTGCAGAAAACGTTGCAGGATGAGATGGATTTGTTACAGTCTCGTGTAGAATCCATCCAGCGAGTCCTCGGGGAGCTGAAGATCCAGCTTTACGCCAAGTTCGGAAACAACATCAACCTGGAGGCCGATGACAGCTAAATCCTCCCTTATTATTATTTATATCTTATCCATCAGACAGAAATAAGAGCGGCTGCCGCCCAGGGCTCCCGCACCACACCATAACTTAGGCTGCATTCACACCTTCCGTTTTCCGCACAGATCACGGCCGAAGAATGCCTGTAACGGACCTGGCAGCTCCTGTGATAAGATGGCGGGAGGGGTGAACTGTACAGATATGTGCACGGCTGATTTATTACACATATATGTACAGACCCCCCCCAGCTCCCGCCATCTTATCGCAGATGCTGCCCCGGCGGGGAGAGGCCGTTACAGGCATTCCACATCGAACACGGAACGTGGGAATGTAGCTTTATCATTCACCGTTTTATGTTACACCTAATTGTTTTTTAGGAATTTTTGGTGACTTTTTCTATTTTACCATTTCTAATACGCAGTAATCCTGACTTCTTGCAGTCTTTGTGGCCACACAATGACACGGACACTCCCTGTTCTCTAGAGATCACATCTCATCACCACTTAGCGCTGTCACCTTCTTCCCACAATGACTTCTACACAGGTCACAGAGCATGCCCACAACTTTCAGTAGAAATCAATGGGTGGTAGTTACAGCTGCCCATTTCACTCTCCCTGCACTGGTCTCAGAGCATGCCCATAACATAGTTGTAAATAGGTAATGGTCACTGTTCCCCCCCCCTCCTTCTTTCTGCACATGTTATAGAGCATGCCCTCAACACTCTGTCATAGAAGTCATTAGGTTCTGTTTATGATTCCTGTGTACATTGCTGTAAAGCATCTGTGAACGCTCTGTAGAAAGCTCAGACGGCCGCCCCATCAGAATCAGCACAAACTGAAACCATTTACAATCATACAATTTATTGCCTTTCCCTTTTTACTGCTAGTGAATCATTTTATAACTTTTTTTTTTTTTTTCCATCTGTATCTGAGAACATTTGCCCTCAGAACCTGTGAAAGCAAAAATAAATTGTTATCCTGGTGCAGATCGTTGTCTGTGTGATCTCTACAAAAACATGGTGGCTTTCTACCAGAAACAGCGCCCCACCTGCCCTCAGTTTGTGTATAGTATTGCAGTTCAGTTTATTCAAAGTGAGGACAGGGGGTTACATAGATAAAAAGTTCAACCATCCAACCATGGAGAGTTCCATAGTGTCACTGCTCTTACAGTAAAGAATATAGGGAGTTCCATAGTGTCACTGCTCTTACAGTAAAGAATATAGGGAGTTCCATAGTGTCACTGCTCTTACAGTAAAGAATATAGGGAGTTCCATAGTGTCACTGCTCTTACAGTAAAGAATATAGGGAGTTCCGTAGTGTCACTGCTCTTATAGTAAAGAAAAATCCTACAAAGAAAAAGGTGAAAAATCCTACAAAGAAAAAGGTATCATTCAAAATTATTCATATCAAAAAGATTCCTTTATTGAACATATTGAAAAACATATCATGATAAAAACCACATAAAAACTGTGTATAAACAGAAGTGCAGAAGTGGCATGGGTGCACCACAGATCCCAACCAGACACTTGGGTTATAAAGGAAGGGGGGAGCATGAGAATAAATATAAAGTGCAAGTGCTGAAGTATACCTCCTATAGTCTCCCTCCTCCTATATAGTCTCCCTCCTCCTATATAGTCTCCTCCTCCTATAGTCTCCCCCTCCTCCTATAGTCTCCTCCTCCTCCTCCTATAGTCTCCCCCTCCTCCTATAGTCTCCTCCTCCTCCTATAGTCTCCTCCTCCTCCTATAGTCTCCCCCTCCTCCTATAGTCTCCCCCTCCTCCTATAGTCTCCCCCTCCTCCTATAGTCTCCCTCCTCCTCCTATAGTCTCCCCCTCCTCCTATAGTCTCCTCCTCCTCCTATAGTCTCCTCCTCCTCCTATAGTCTCCCCCTCCTCCTATAGTCTCCCCCTCCTCCTATAGTCTCCCCCTCCTCCTATAGTCTCCCCCCTCCTCCTATAGTCTCCCCCCTCCTCATATAGTCTCCCTCCTCCTCATATAGTCTCCCCCCTCCTCCTATAGTCTCCCTCCTCCTATAGTCTCCCCCTCCTATATAGTCTCCCTCCTCCTCCTATAGTCTCCCCCCTCCTCCTATAGTCTCCCCCCTCCTCCTATAGTCTCCCCCCTCCTCCTATAGTCTCCCCCCTCCTCCTATAGTCTCCCCCTCCTCCTATAGTCTCCCCCCTCCTCCTATAGTCTCCCTCCTCCTCCTATAGTCTCCCTCCCACAAGTACTATTCCTAAGTCCGACCTGAGTAGGGCAATCAGCTTCCAAAGTAAACAAGAAAAAAAGTGCCAGTGCAACGAAGTACATACCTCAGTGTCTGATGGTCTGTGGGTCCCTTCCTTTCCCCAACGCACGTTTCGCGTACCAGAGCTTGATCACGGGGCCCCATCATTGCTCCTCCCACATTGTACCCAGAAGAGGGGCACCATCTAGTCTTGAAATACTCTGTGCTGCTGGTAGTCCCTGCTCCTCCCACATTGTACCCAGAAGAGGGGCACCATCCAGTCCTGAAATACTCTGTGCTGCTGGTAGTCCCTGCTCCTCCCACATTGTACCCAGAAGAGGGGCACCATCCAGTCCTGAAATACTCTGTGCTGCTGGTAGTCCCTGCTCCTCCCACATTGTACCCAGAAGAGGGCCACCATCCAGTCCTGAAATACTCTGTGCTGCTGGTAGTCCCTGCTCCTCCCACATTGTACCCACAGATGGAGCAGCATCCAGCCCTGAAATACTCTGTGCTGCTGACCTGCACTTCCTCCACCAGTAACTCCTCCTACAGGGGCCTTTGTGTGCCTGCCTGTGAGTGGTGGGGATGAGGGTGTGAAAGAGAAAGACTAAAGAGGAAGAGCACCTCCTAGTGGTCAGCACAAAGCACATGGCCGAGAAAACGTAACCCATTGCATTATATAGAAGACTGACACCTAGTGGGCAAACTGCATACTTCATCCACCACCTACCCTGAGAACTTTAGGACAGGTTCAAAGAAGAAAAACACCAGTGGTGGGACACTACACTTCTCCAACATTCTTACCACAGATAGAGCAGCATCCAGTCCTGAAATACTCTGTGCTGCTGGTAGACCTTGCTCCTTGCACATTGTACCCACAGATGGAGCAGCATCCTTTCCTGAAATACTCTGTGCTACTGGAATTCTAGTGTCCAGCACAGGTGTGCCACTAAGTTCTATTGCACCTGGGTAAAGTAACTCATGTCAGGCTCACACAGTGGGATATAGATGAGTGTGTTCTGTGTTTTCCCCACTAGGTGTCACCACTGTGTTTCTTCTATGTCTTATTCTGTGCACAGCTGAAGGAAACAATGGGTTAAATGCTGTATGTCATGTGTTCCTTTTCCTCCTGTCACAGGTGTCGGCTGTTTTCCCTCCTTTTTCTGCCCCATCCTCTTCTTTCTCTCTTACACCACACAGCGCCACCAATCACTGGGAGGTTTAGTGCTCCCCTAGAAAAGGAGATTAGTTCCTGGTTGGTCAGAGTTGGAGAGGGAGTGGGTAGTCCTCTTCTTTATGCAAGTAACCACTAGTATGCATTGCTAGACCCCTCAGGAGGAGAGGACGTCCTCTGAGGATCACCCCGTCCACGCCAGGGATCCTAGCCACACAGTACAGGGCAGTGACCCCAGTGAAACAAAGCTGCAGTTAACCTACGTATTCCACTGCGTAACGCATGGATATCCAAGTTTTGGGAAGTCTGCTCAACCCAGCGCAGGGAGCTGGGACCTCGTACTATCCTCACAGGACGGGTACCTCGACACTGTAGGGCATCAGTAAAGGTGAGTACAAGTATCCTCTCTTTTCCTTTACGCTATTCTGGCAGAATACACGGCCACATCGCACAGGGCCCTCAAGATGCTCCCCCACTCTACTCTCCTCCGTTTCACAGACTGTCACTTCTACCTCTTACCTGCCCCATATATATATATATATATATATATATATATATGTTTGTGTATTTGCACTAAAGCACTAAGTAAACGGACGTTATTCTGGTTAATTCTCGGACTCATCATTCTGCATCAAGGACAATCCGACCAGGGGTGAGTGACAACACCATTGCAGGCTACTGTGCCCAAGTGACCCTACACCCACCGAGCCACTAACCCCGCCAGGGCATTACCGACCCTGCGGTTACTGCCCTCCAGTCCTGAAATACTCTGTGCTGCTGGTAGACCCTGCTGCTCCCGCAATATTGCTGCTTCTGGCTCTGACAGTGACTGTGGTGTTTCCCGGTGGATGTAGCCGTCTCTGCAGGGGGATCTCTCAGCCTCCCACCCTGATGTGAACAGATCCTTATAACCCCTCTTCCCTGTAATTCAGGCCTTGCCCAGCAGATGGCGCTCAGAGCTTATCATTCTCCTATAGGATTTCATCTTCTTCTCCCTATAAGTTTCTCAGACAATGCGCCATAAACTGGATGTGAGCGCCGCTCCTTGTAAACGTCTAAATCACCTGACACGGAATATATCTCATATGGGGGGGGGGGGGGGTCATTAATCCGACAATTAGAGAGCGGTAAAACTAATCCCAGGAGGGAAATTTACATAGGAAGAATAGAACATTATAAGGTTTCTACGTGTGATCCCACAAGATCAGCACACTCTCCTGAAATACTCTGTGCTACTGGGGAGCTTTCTTCTACACCAGGACCCTATAACAAGAACCTCTCCCCAATATTGTGCAGTGATCCCCCGAGGCCCAGACCCCATTGCCCTGTGATGTGTCCCCCCCATAGCCGTGTGATGTGTCCCCCCCCCATAGCCCTGTGACGTGTCCCCCCCCCATAGCCCTGTGACGTGTCCCCCCCCCATAGCCCTGTGACGTGTCCCCCCATAGCCGTGTGATGTGTCCCCCCCATAGCCGTGTGACGTGTCCCCCCCCCATAGCCCTGTGACGTGTCCCCCCCCCATCGCCCTGTGATGTGTCCCCCGGACCCCATAGCCCTGTGATGTGTCCCCCCCCCATAGCCCTGTGATGTGTCCCCCCCCCCCCCATTGCCCTGTGATGTGTCCCCCCCCATAGCCCTGTGACGTGTCCCCCCATAGCCCTGTGATGTGTCCCCCCCCATAGCCCTGTGATGTGTCCCCCCCCATAGCCCTGTGATGTGTCCCCCCCCATAGCCCTGTGATGTGTCCCCCCCCATAGCCCTGTGATGTGTCCCCCCCATAGCCCTGTGACGTGTCCCCCCATAGCCCTGTGATGTGTCCCCCCCCCCATAGCCCTGTGATGTGTCCCCCCCCCCATAGCCCTGTGATGTGTCCCCCCCCCATAGCCCTGTGATGTGTCCCCCCATAGCCCTGTGATGTGTCCCCCCCCCCCATTGCCCTGTGATGTGTCCCCCCCCCATAGCCCTGTGATGTGTCCCCCCCCATTGCCCTGTGATGTGTCCCCCCCCCCCATTGCCCTGTGATGTGTCCCCCCCCCCCCATTGCCCTGTGATGTGTCCCCCCCCCATAGCCCTGTGATGTGTCCCCCCCATAGCCCTGTGACGTGTCCCCCCATAGCCCTGTGATGTGTCCCCCCCCCCATAGCCCTGTGATGTGTCCCCCCCCCATAGCCCTGTGATGTGTCCCCCCCCCCCTAGCCCTGTGATGTGCCCCCCCCCATAGCCCTGTGATGTGTCCCCCCCCCCCATAGCCCTGTGATGTGTCCCCCCCCATAGCCCTGTGATGTGTCCTCCCAAAGCCCTGTGATGTGTCCCCCCCCCCATAGCCCTGTGATGTGTCCCCCCCCCCATAGCCCTGTGATGTGTCCCCCGGACCCCATAGCCCTGTGATGTGTCCCCCCCCCCATAGCCCTGTGACGTGTCCCCCCATAGCCCTGTAATGTGCCCCCCCCCCATTGCCCTGTGATGTGTCCCCCCCATAGCCCTGTGACGTGTCCCCCCATAGCCCTGTGATGTGTCCCCCCATAGCCCTGTGACGTGTCCCCCCATAGCCCTGTGATGTGTCCCCCCATAGCCCTGTGACGTGTCCCCCCCCATAGCCCTGTGATGGGTTCCCCCCCATAGCCCTGTGATGTGTCCCCCGGACCCCATAGCCCTGTGATGTGTCCCCCCCCCCCCATAGCCCTGTGATGTGTCCCCCCCCCCCCCATAGCCCTGTGATGTGTCCCCCGGACCCCATAGCCCTGTGACGTGTCCCCCCATAGCCCTGTGACGTGTCCCCCCCATAGCCCTGTGACGTGTCCCCCCATAGCCCTGTGATGTGTCCCCCCCATAGCCCTGTGATGTGTCCCCCCCATAGCCCTGTGATGTGTCCCCCCCATAGCCCTGTGATGTGTCCCCCCCATAGCCCTGTGACGTGTCCCCCCATAGCCCTGTGATGTGTCCCCCGGACCCCATAGCCCTGTGATGTGTCCCCCCCATAGCCCTGTGATGTGTCCCCCCCATAGCCCTGTGATGTGTCCCCCCCATAGCCCTGTGATGTGTCCCCCCATAGCCCTGTGATGTGTCCCCCCCATAGCCCTGTGACGTGTCCCCCCATAGCCCTGTGATGTGTCCCCCGGACCCCATAGCCCTGTGATGTGTCCCCCCCATAGCCCTGTGATGTGTCCCCCCCCATAGCCCTGTGATGTGTCCCCCCATAGCCCTGTGATGTGTCCCCCGGACCCCATAGCCCTGTGATGTGTCCCCCCCATAGCCCTGTGATGTGTCCCCCCCCCCCCATAGCCCTGTGATGTGTCCCCCCCATAGCCCTGTGACGTGTCCCCCCCCCCATAGCCCTGTGATGTGTCCCCCCCATAGCCCTGTGACGTGTCCCCCCCCCCATAGCCCTGTGATGTGTCCCCCCATACTCCAGGTCTGATGTTAGTGTAGATACCATTGGGGTGGACGGCGGTCACATGGGCTCTGATCGGTGCTGTGTGATTTGACTCCTTACTACTAGTCAGCAGAAAGTTTTCCAGCAGTTTGCTTTACGGCAGCTCATCTGTGGGATCTGGGCACTACATCCTGGGGACCCCACCGGCCGCTCTGGAGATATCGTCAGGGGACCATCCCTGTTATCCCTTCCCGTCAGCGGTTTTATTCTTATGGCTGTTTGCTGTGTGTACAGAAAATCCTTCATCTCCCGCAGTTCGGCTGTTGGCCTCTAGGTGTCCCCGTTGCTTCATACATTGGCTGTGGCACCTTTGGCGCGGTGATCGCTGCGTTGGTTTATTTTGTTCCTTTATTCCGACCTCATAAAGAGAAGAATCTATATAAATTTGCGTCTTTCATCGCTTTGCAGCAGTTTTTTCGCTCTTTTTCTGCCTCACAAATCTCCGCCGTTAATATGGTAGTAAAGGGGCGCCGCAGACTGCGGAGTGTACAGGTGGGCGCCATGTTACCGCTATTTAACCACACACAACGCTAAGCGACATTTATATATCGCTCCGTACGTCGCGTTATCTTGTAAGTGAAGGAAAAATAAAAGAAAATGGCGGTGGTCGGGTCACGGAGGGAAGAAGCGAGACCATCTGTCTGTGGGAGAGGATTGGCCTTTGGTCTTTGTCACCATGACGGTTATGGTATGTTACTATGGCGACCACCAGGGCGGCGCAGTGTTAGGCCATTTCTGATCACATGCTGTATTATTGACCCTCCTGGGAGATGATCAGAGACCAAACAGCCGCCATGTCTCCATCGCCATGATCTTTTGTTTGTCTTGAACTGCCGCCATCTTGTCCTCTGCGGGAGGGTTCACTTCAGGGAGAGGTCACTTCAGAGGTCACTAAGGCCAAAGGCAGAGTGGTTGCTAGGGGACAAAACCAAACCAGAAGCAGAGTGGTTGCTAAGCAACAAAACCAAACCAGAAGCAGAGTGGTTGCTAAGGGACAAAACCAAACCAGAAGCAGAGTGGTTGCTAGGCAACTAGTAACCAAACCAGAAGCAGAGTGGTTGCTAGGGAGTGACAAACCAAGCCAGAAGAGTGGTTGCTAGGCAACCAGAGACCATGACAGAGTATTAGGAAAGCCGACCATGCTACTGCTACGGGGCCCTCCCATGCACTAATGGGGCCCACGGGCCCCTGGCCCTTTAACTGTGAGCATTTGTGATGAATGCTTACAGTTAAATGCAGCGGTGGTCTGACTGACAGAGCAAGAAGCCATTAGCTCCCCGCCCTGCCAGTTTTGTGGCTGGAGGCAGCAATGCACCCCCAGCCAAAAGAGGCTCCTTCCACCACATACCCACCTGGCCCGGCACAGTCCCCCGCCACATACCCACCTGGTCAGGCACAGTCCCCCGCCACATACCCTCCTGGCCCGGCACAGTCCCCCACCACATACCGACCAGGTCCAGCACAGTCTCCCACCACACACCCACAGTGGGAGACTGAGCCGGATCAGGTAGGTATGTGGCGGAGGACTGTGCCGGGCCAAGTAGGTTTGTGGAGGGAGACTGTGCCTGACCAGGTGGGTATGTGGCAGGGGACTGTGCCTGACCAGGTGGGTATGTGGCAGGGGACTGTGCCTGACCAGGTGGGTATGTGGCGGGGGACTGTGCCGGACCACAACTCCACAATAACACATATAAAATAGACTCTCAACTCCACAGTATGTGGCGGGGGACTGTGCCGGACCAGGTGGGTATGTGGCGGGGGACTGTGCCGGACCAGGTGGGTATGTGGCGGGGGACTGTGCCGGACCAGGTAGGTATGTGGCGGGGGAATGTGCCGGACCAGGTGGGTATGTGGCGGGGGACTGTGCCGGGCCAGGTGGGTATGTGGTGGGGGACTGTGCCGGACCAGGTGGGTATGTGGCGGGGGACTGTGCCGGGCCAGGTGGGTATGTGGCGGGGGACTGTGCCGGACCAGGTGGGTATGTGGCGGGGGACTGTGCCGGACCAGGTGGGTATGTGGCGGGGGACTGTGCCGGGCCAGGTGGGTATGTGGCGGGGGACTGTGCCGGGCCAGGTGGGTATGTGGCGGGGGACTGTGCCTGACCAGGTGGGTATGTGGCGGGGGACTGTGCCGGACCAGGTGGGTATGTGGCGGGGGACTGTGCCGGACCAGGTGGGTATGTGGCGGGGGAATGTGCCGGACCAGGTAGGTATGTGGCGGGGGACTGTGCCGGACCAGGTGGGTATGTGGCGGGGGACTGTGCCGGACCAGGTGGGTATGTGGCGGGGGACTGTGCCGGACCAGGTGGGTATGTGGCGGGGGACTGTGCCTGACCAGGTGGGTATGTGGCGGGGGACTGTGCCGGGCCAGGTGGGTATGTGGCGGGGGACTGTGCCGGACCAGGTGGGTATGTGGCGGGGGACTGTGCCGGGCCCGGTGGGTATGTGGCGGGGGACTGTGCCGGACCAGGTGGGTATGTGGCGGGGGACTGTGCCGGACCAGGTGGGTATGTGGCGGGGGACTGTGCCGGGCCAGGTGGGTATGTGGCGGGGGACTGTGCCGGGCCAGGTGGGTATGTGGCGGGGGACTGTGCCTGACCAGGTGGGTATGTGGCGGGGGACTGTGCCGGGCCAGGTGGGTATGTGGCGGGGGACTGTGCCGGACCAGGTGGGTATGTGGCGGGGGACTGTGCCGGGCCAGGTGGGTATGTGGCGGGGGACTGTGCCGGGCCAGGTGGGTATGTGGCGGGGGACTGTGCTGGGCCAGGTGGGTATGTGGCGGGGGACTGTGCCGGGCCAGGTGGGTACGTGTATGTAGGGGTGGGCAGGTAGTGTATCCTTGGTGCCCCTTGTTGCTATGGGGCCATGAATCCTAGCTTCGCCCCTGGGGAAACATACTCTAACATTATGGGGTGTCTAGACCACCCAGGGTACTGTTCCCCGACCTGCTGCAGAACTACATTTCCCAGCATGTCCATACTCAGAGTTGTAGTTTTGCAATAGCTGGAGAGATGCAGGTTGTGGAGCACTGGGTTAGGGTACAAATCAAGACAGAACTACAACTCCCATCATACTATGACACAGCTGGGAGGGGGTGAAGCTGCTCATTTATTCTAGTTACCAGTTTGTTCAGAAAAATCAGAATTTTTCAAATTTTTGTTATTACCCTAATCGGAAATATTTCCCGGCTGCAATCCCCATCCCGACCACAGGGGGCAGAGCATTATGGATTACAATCCTGGTATGCGCCACCTGGTGTTCAGAGTGTGAAGTGCGGCCATGAATATTTCCCCAGACAGAGGTGGTGTCAGAGAATAATGTCACGCGGCAGCAGCCTGTCACCTCCATCTGAGGAGATTTACTATATGTGACGAGAAGGAGGTGGTGTCACCGCAAAACGCTTAACAATGCTAACGTGTTAATTAGAAGACACATCCGGGGAGTCAGAGCCCCCCTGATCGGCCACAGAGACCACTTACTGTCATCTCTCACTGGTACAGTATAAGAACAGAGGAGTCTGGAAGAAATGACTAAGGAGTCCGAACAAGGGGCAGAGGAGTCTGGGGAGGGAACAGAGGAGTCCGAAGAAGGGGCAGAGGAGTCAGAACAAGGGGCAGAGGAGTCAGAACAAGGGGCAGAGGAGTCAGAACAAGGGGCAGAGGAGTCAGAACAAGGGGCAGAGGAGTCTGAGGAGGGAACAGAGGAGTCTGCAGAACACAGATGAGTCTGGAAGAAATGACTAAGGAGTCTGAACAAGGGACAGAGGAGTCTGGAGGAGGAGGGCAGAGAGGTCTGGAGAGAGGAGTATTCAGGAATATTAAGAGGGGGCAAAGTTTTCTGGAGACCAGAACAGAGGAGGCTAAAGAGAGAGGTCAGAGGAACTTGAAAAAGACAGAGGGGCCTGGGGAAGAGGGGTCTGGAGGAGGACAGAGGGGTCTGGAGAGAGGAGGATAGAGGGGTCTGGAGAGAGGGGGATAGAGGGGTCTGGAGAGAGGAGGACAGAGGGGTCTGTAGGAGGAGGACAGAGGGGTCTGGAGAGAGGAGGACAGAGGGGTCTGGAGAGAGGAGGACAGAGGGGTCTGGAGAGAGGAGGACAGAGGGGTCTGGAGGAGGAGGACAGAGGGGTCTGGAGGAGGAGGAGGACAGAGGGGTCTGGAGAGAGGAGAACAGAGGGGTCTGGAGAGAGTAGGACAGAGGGGTCTGGAGGAGAAGGAGGACAGAGGGGTCTGGAGAGAGGAGGACAGAGGGGTCTGGAGAGAGGAGGACAGAGGGGTCTGGAGAGAGGAGGACAGAGGGGTCTGGAGGAGGAGAACAGAGGGGTCTGGAGGAGGAGGAGGACAGAGGGGTCTGGAGAGAGGAGGAGGACAGAGGGGTCTGGAGAGAGGAGGACAGAGGGGTCTGGAGGAGGAGGAGGACAGAGGGGTCTGGAGAGAGGAGAACAGAGGGGTCTGGAGAGAGGAGGACAGAGGGGTCTGGAGAGAGGAGGACAGAGGGGTCTGGAGAGAGGAGGACAGAGGGGTCTGGAGGAGGAGGAGGACAGAGGGGTCTGGAGGACGACACAGGGGTCTGGAGGAGGAGGACAGAGGGGTCTGGAGAGAGGAGGACAGAGGGGTCTGGAGGAGGACAGAGGGGTCTGGAGAGAGGAGGACAGAGGGGTCTGGAGGAGGAGGAGGACAGAGGGGTCTGGAGAGAGGAGGACAGAGGGGTCTGGAGGAGGAGGACAGAGGGGTCTGGAGAGAGGAGGACAGAGGGGTCTGGAGGAGGACAGAGGAGCCTGGGGAAGAGGGGTCTGGAGGAGGAGGACAGAGGGGTCTGGAGGAGGAGGATAGAGGGGTCTGGAGAGAGGAGGACAGAGGGGTCTGGAGAGAGGAGGACAGAGGGGTCTGGAGAGAGGAGGACAGAGGGGTCTGGAGGAGGAGGAGGACAGAGAAGCCTGGGGAAGAGGGGTCTGGAGGAGGAGGACAGAGGGGTCTGGAGAGGAGGACAGAGGGGTCTGGAGAGAGGAGGACAGAGGGGTCTGGAGAGAGGAGGACAGAGGGGTCTGGAGGAGGAGGAGGACAGAGGAGCCTGGGGAAGAGGGGTCTGGAGGAGGAGGACAGAGGGGTCTGGAGAGAGGAGGACAGAGGGGTCTGGAGAGAGGAGGACAGAGGGGTCTGGAGAGAGGAGGACAGAGGGGTCTGGAGAGAGGAGGACAGAGGGGTCTGGAGGAGGAGGAGGACAGAGGAGCCTGGGGAAGAGGGGTCTGGAGGAGGACAGAGGGGTCTGGAGAGAGGAGGCTAAAGAGAGAGGTCAGAGGAACTTGAAGAAGACAGAGGGGCCTGGGGAAGAGGGGTCTGGAGGAGGACAGCGGGGTCTGGAGAGAGGAGGACAGAGGAGCCTGGGGAAGAGGACAGAAGAATGTGGAGAAGGGGTGGAGCAGCCTGGAGGAGGGGACATAGCAGCCTGGAGGAAATCTGAATTGGTTAGCAATTTTAGGCTATGTTCACACAACATACCTTTTATGAAAAGAACAGCCGTGGTTTTCAGTTTGCACAACGGACGTTCTTTTTATAATGCAATCATTTGCATTAAAGTCTATGCAAACAATGGCCGTTGATTCACAAAATGCCCTGCTGCTGGCCAATCTGCTGTACCCCCCATCCCCCTGTGATGTCACGCTTTCTCCTCCTAGATAAATACAGAAACGCGCCAGCATCCGGCCTGTGAGGTCCTGTACAGTGAACTGAACAAACTAGGAGAGATAGGTAGAGACAGAAAGATGCAGGGTTAGAGACAGTTATAAACGGTGTCTTATGTATGAGGGACGGATAGAGGATGGTGTGAGGGTAGTAGTGTAAGCTGTATAGCTGTGAAATTGCTCCTGTACTGTGACTTTGTATGTCAGTGTACTCTGTCCACAGCTCTCCTGGGTGAAGTTCACAGCTCTCCTGGGTGAAGTTAACCATGTGAAGCACCTGTCGAGTTAGATCTTTAGTCCTGTTGTAAAACCATGTCGGGCAGCAAATTAACCGTCATTGTACATCAGCGATTCACTGCCATCTAAAGGGGGAGGAGACAGATCAGGAGGCAAAGGAGTTGATAAAGGACAGAAGAGTTTGCAGGAGGGCAGAGGATTCAGGCAGTGACTTAGAAACATAGAAGATTGTCGGCAGAAAAAGACCACTGGGTCCATCTAGTCGCCCTTTTAGTATTTTCTTCCTTATTATCTTAGGATAGATATATGTCTATCCCAGGCGTGTTTAAATTCTGTTATTGTAGATTTACCAACCACCTCTGCTGGAAGTTTGTTCCAGGTATCTACTACTCTTTCAGTAAAATAATATTTTCTTACATTGCTTCTGATCTTTCCCCCAACTAACCTCTCACTGTGTCCTCTTGTTCTTGAGCTCAGTTTTTTACTAAAAACACTCCCCTCTTGAACCTTATTTAGTCCCTTAACATACTTAAAGGTTTTCATCATGTCTTCCTTTTCCGTCTTTCCTCCTGTAACATATATAAAGGTTTCCATCATGTCCTCTCCTTTCCCTTCTTCCCCCTGTAACATATATAAAGGTTTCCATCATGTCCTCTCCTTTCCCTTCTTCCCCCAGACTATACAGATTCAAATCCTTCAGTCTTTCCTGATATGGTTTATGCCTCACACCCTCCACCATTTTTGTAGCCGTCTTTGGACCCGTTCTATTTTATCAATGTCCTTTTTTAGGTGAGGTCTCCAGAACTGGACACAGTATTCCAGATGTGGCCGCACCAGAGCTCTATACAGCGGGATCACAATCTCCCTCTTCCTACTGGTTATACCTCTAGCTATACACCCCAGCATACGATTTTCTTTCCCCACTGCCTGGTTGCACTGGTGACTCATTTTAAGGCTTTCAGAAATCATTACCCCTAAATCCTTCTCTTCTGAAGTCTTTTCCAACACAGTACTGCCAATGTGATACTGGGATAGAGGATTCCCCCTCCCTAAGTGCATTATTTTACATTTGGAAACGTTGAACTTCAATTTCCACTGTTTGGACCACGTATCTAGCAAAGCTAAATCATTTTCCATATTACTGACACCTCCAGGAATTTCAACCCTATTGCACACTTTTGTGTCGTCAGCAAACAGACAAACTTTACCTACCAACCCGTCTCCTATGTCACTATCCTTACCTACCAACCCTTCTCCTATGTCACTATCCTTACCTACCAACCCTTCTCCTATGTCACTATCCTTACCTACCAACCCTTCTCCTATGCCACTATCCTTACCCACCAACCCTTCTCCTATGTCACTATCCTTACCCACCAAACCTTCTCCTATATCACTATCCTTACCCACCAACCCTTCTCCTATGTCACTATCCTTACCTACCAACCCTTCTCCTATGTCACTTACAAACATATTAAAAAGAATAGGACCCAGAACAGACCCTTGAGGCACACCACTTGTAACCAGTCTCTGCTCGGAATATTCACCATTACCATCACCCTCTGATATCTCTCCTTCAGACAACCACAAATCCACTGAACTATCCAGGGATTTAGTCCAATCTTCTCCAACTTCTCTATCAGCTCTTTATGGGGAACTGTATCTGCGGCTTTGCTGAAGTCCAGATAGGTGATATCCACAGCACCTTCATCCAGCACTTTTGTGACATAATCAAAGAAATCAATGAGATTAGTCTGACATGATCGGCCCTCAGTAAAGCCATGCTGGTTTGGATCCATCAAATTGTTGATTCTTAGGTGATCCCTTATCTTCTTTTTTAGAAGAGTTTCCATCATTTTCACTACTACAGATGTCAGGCTCACTGGCCTGTAGTTACTGGGCTCTTCTCTACTCCCCTTCTTGTGGATTGGTATAACATTGGCTGTTCTCCAATCATCGGGGACATCTCCTGTTAGCAGGGATTGGTTATACAGATCTGTCAGGGGGGCAGCAATCACAGATCTGAGTTCTTTAAGAACCCTGGGATGGATCCCATCTGGACCCATCGCCTTATTCAGCTTTAAACGGGCAAGTTCCTCTGCAACTTCAGCCTCTGAAAATACTGGAGCCGAACCCATATAGCTGGAGGCAATGCTGTGTCCAACCATCCTGTGATTGTGAAGGCTCCTTCTGAAAACACTGAGCAGAAGTAACTATTCAAATAGTCAGCGACCGCCTTATCTCCATCAATAAACGTATTCTCCCCATTACTTATTTTAGTAATGCTGCAGCCATTCTTCTTCTTCTTCCTGTCACTTATATATCTGAAGAAGGTTTTATTCCCCGCAGTAACAGATTTTGCCATTTCCTCTTCTTTTGAGGCTTTAGCAGCATTTATAATCTGCTTTGCCTCCTTCTGTATACTTTTATACGTCTCTCTGTCAGCTACACCCCCAGGCTCCGTATACCTCCTATAGGATGATATGTCTCCTTCTGTATACTTTTATAAGTCTCTCTGTCAGCTACCCCCCCCCAGGCTCTGTATACCTCCTATAGGATGATATGCCTCCTTCTGTATACTTTTATACGTCTCTCTGTCAGCTTCATTCCCAGTCTCCTTATACTTCCTATACGCTGCCTTTTTTCCTTTTACAATGGCCTTAACCTCTCTAGTAAACCATAATGGATTCTTCTTCCTTTTACTTTTGCTAACTTCTCGTACATATAGTCTAGTTGCCTTTAATATGACATTTTTTAATTCTGCCCACTGAGTGCTCGCTCCCGATGTTTTATCCCACCCTCTTAATTCTTTATCTAAATACTCCCCCATTTTATTAAAATCTGTCTTCCTAAAACCCAATACTCTTGTTGTAGTATGGGATTGGACGTAGTCAGTTTGTATGTCAAACCATGTACGTCAAACCATAGACACTGGTGGACTTTCTTGTCACAGGCATGCTCAGATGACCTACGTATACATGTTTTATTCCTTATTAAAGATGTATGAACACCTTTAAATTATAGTAGAAAGATTTGCACAATTTCTGGGTTTTTAACCCACTCCTGGTTTTGGTTAAAAAAAAATACTGAAATATAGTGTCCCAGCACAGGTGGCAACAAAGTCTTATGCACATGGGCAAAGTAACTCACTCAGGTTCTCATAAAAAGGGGATGAAGGAAAGAGTACTGTGTTTTTTTCCCCACTAGGTGTCGCTGCTGTATACTGTAGTGTATACTGTAGTGAGCACAGCTGAAGGTGTGGTGTAGTACTCAGCCAGTGATGGTTGTGACACCAGTGCTAGTCCAGCACACAGGTCTGGTGTTTAGAGATGAGCGAACCAGACGGATTTCAGGTTCGAATGAATCAGAAATCTCGGCGGCTGACTCCCGCTGTCTGCAGGCTCCGTGCAGCGGGTGGATACATTGTAAGGAACGCCTGGAAAACTGGGATACAGCCAATGCCAATGGCGTTCCTTACTGAGTCCCAGTGATTTAAAAATAGAACAGTTTACTGTACAGTCTAGCATGTAGTGCTAGAAATCTAAGGAGGGAGTGACGTCCTCTGAGGAGAACCTTGAAGCAGGGATATCTTCAGCAATGCACAGGGCAGTCACCTGGAGTTAGGTACTTAGCCCAGTAGGACAAAGCTGCAGTTACGCCTACGTATCATACTGTAACCCCGACACTATAGGGCAAAAGGCGATCAGATCAAAAGGATGTATACGTGAGTAAGAGTATCTTTTCCGTCTGTTACTTGTATACACAGCTACATCGGACAGGGCCCTCAAGGCGTTCCTCTACTCTGTTCTACTCTCATTTCACAAAGTTTATTACCTCGACCTCCTGCCTGCACCTGCATGTTAAAGGGGTAGTGCGGCACTAAAAAATTATTCACAGAATAACACACATTACAAAGTTATCCAACTTTGTAATGTATGTTATGTCTGTGAATCGCCCCTTTCCCGTGTCCCTCCACCCACGCCTGTGTACCCGGAAGTGTGGTGCGCTATACATTACCTGATCCGTGTCGAGGGCCGTCCGCCATTTTGTGCCAAACGGCATCTTCGGACGGATGGCCGAATCCCTGCCGCCGCCCCCCCTCCGCCGCATCACAACTGTGCTCAGCCAATCGTGGGCGGGGCTGGTGGGACACGGGAAGGGGGCCATTCACAGACATAACATACATTACAGAGTTGTATACGTTTGTAATGTGTGTTATTCTGTGAATAATTTTTTAGCGCCGCACTACCCCTTTAAGATTTTCTTGTTATCCTGGATTTCACTGAAGATTTTAAGTAAATAAAAATCCTTCTAGTTACTGGACTCTGGTCGATTCTTTATTGCACCTGCACACCAGGTTACACTTGGGTTATCCTCAACCTCCGGGGGTGGGTGCCCAAGTGACCCTACACTCACAGAGCTGCCCCAGTATATGGCAAAAAAACTGTGTGAGCATAGCCTGGGGCTGGATCCATGTTTTCCAGACAGCCTTAGGCTCCAAATAACTTCGTCAGCCGCCGCTAATCAAGTGCCAGGCGCTCGGGATCAGACAAACTCAGCAGTATCAGCCGTCTGTACCCCATAGAGAAGAGGCCAGAAGAGACACTGAAACATCTCCCCAATACTATCAGTGTCCTGCAAATCTATACCTGCACTATAATTACCAACAAACTACAGCTCCGGAGGAACAATACACCCAGGAGGGAGAAGAGACACCCAGATATATAGAGAGAAAGTCACCTACATCATCCACAGAATGCAGACACCTAACTATATCATTATACTGTTCCTGTATATAGGAGCAGTATTATAGTAGTTATATTCCTGTATATAGGAGCAGTATTATAGTAGTATATCCCTGTATATAGGAGCAGTATTATAGTAGTATATTCCTGTATATAGGAGGCAGTATTATAGTAGTTATATTCCTGTATATAGGAGCAGTATTATAGTAGTATATTCCTGTATATAGGAGCAGTATTATAGTAGTATATTCCTGTATATAGGAGCAGTATTATAGTAGTATATTCCTGTATATAGGAGCAGTATTATAGTAGTATATTCCTGTATATAGGAGCAGTATTATAGTAGTTATATCCCTGTATATAGGGGCAGTATTATAGTAGTATATCCCTGTATATAGGAGCAGTATTATAGTAGTTATATCCCTGTATATAGGAGCAGTATTATAGTAGTTATATTCCTGTATATAGGAGCAGTATTATAGTAGTATATTCCTGTATATAGGAGCAGTATTATAGTAGTTATATTCCTGTATATAGGAGCAGTATTATAGTAGTTATATTCCTGTATATAGGGGCAGTATTATAGTAGTATATCCCTGTATATAGGAGCAGTATTATAGTAGTTATATCCCTGTATATAGGAGCAGTATTATAGTAGTTATATTCCTGTATATAGAAGTATTATAGTAGTATATTCCTGTATATAGGAGCAGTATTATAGTAGTATATTCCTGTATATAGGGGGCAGTATTATAGTAGTATATTACTCTATATAGGAGCAGTATTATAGTAGTATATTCCTGTATATAGGAGCAGTATTATAGTAGTTATATTCCTGTATATAGGAGAAGTATTATAGTAGTATATCCCTGTATATAGGAGCAGTATTATAGTACTATATCCCTGTATATAGCAGTATTATAGTAGTTATATCCCTGTATATAGGGGGCAGTATTATAGTAGTATATCCCTGTATATAGGAGCAGTATTATAGTAGTTATATCCCTGTATATAGGAGCAGTATTATAGTAGTATATCCCTGTATATAGGAGCAGTATTATAGTAGTATATTCCTGTATATAGAGAGCAGTATTATAGTAGTTATATTCCTGTATATAGGAGCAGTATTATAGTAGTATATTCCTGTATATAGGAGCAGTATTATAGTAGTATATTCCTGTATATAGGAGCAGTATTAGAGTAGTTATATTCCTGTATATAGGGGGCAGTATTATAGTAGTATATTCCTGTATATAGGGGCAGTATTATAGTAGTTATATCCCTGTATATAGGAGCAGTATTATAGTAGTATATTCCTGTATATAGGAGCAGTATTATAGTAGTATATTCCTGTATATAGGAGCAGTATTATAGTAGTTATATCCCTGTATATAGCAGTATTATAGTAGTTATATTCCTGTATATAGGAGCAGTATTATAGTAGTATATTCCTGTATATAGGGAGCAGTATTATAGTAGTTATATCCCTGTATATAGGAGCAGTATTATAGTCGTTATATTCCTGTATATAGGAGCAGTATTATAGTAGTATATTCCTGTATATAGGGGCAGTATTATAGTAGTTATATCCCTGTATATAGGAGCAGTATTATAGTAGTTATATTCCTGTATATAGGAGCAGTATTATAGTAGTTATATTCCTGTATATAGGGGGCAGTATTATAGTAGTATATTCCTGTATATAGGAGCAGTATTATAGTAGTATATTACTCTATATAGGAGCAGTATTATAGTAGTATATTCCTGTATATAGGAGCAGTATTATAGTAGTATATTACTCTATATAGGAGCAGTATTATAGTAGTATATTCCTGTATATAGGAGCAGTATTATAGTAGTATATCCCTGTATATAGGGGCAGTATTATAGTAGTTATATTCCTGTATATAGGAGCAGTATTATAGTAGTATATCCCTGTATATAGGAGCAGTATTATAGTAGTATATCCCTGTATATAGGAGCAGTATTATAGTAGTATATTCCTGTATATAGGGGGCAGTATTATAGTAGTTATATCCCTGTATATAGGAGCAGTATTATAGTAGTATATTCCTGTATATAGGAGCAGTATTATAGTAGTATATCCCTGTATATAGGAGCATTATTATAGTACTTATATTCTTATACTTAGCGGACAGTAATGCAGCAATATTTTAGCACATTTCCTTCTCTGTCCCTTGTAGGATCTATTATTTGTGACTCCTGTAAATACACTGAGCAGCATCACCCGTTTGCGGTATACAGCCATACTTTGGCGGTTGTAATGATGATTAGGTATGGCGATGTTTTAGCAGAGGTGGGTGTTGCGGCTGTAGCGTTCGGTAACATTTCATGGTTTTCTTACTCGGTCGTTGGCTGTTGTTAGTCGCAGTGATATCAGAAATATATTTATATAGAATTAGTCCCAGGATCCTCGGCTGACAGGCAGAATCGACTACTAGATTTGCACAATCCACATGTGAGATTTGTTCGGCGACTTGTCAGGATAACGCGGCTCTGGAGGATTTAATCCCGTGAAATATCCGATCCCCGCAGCCTATAATCGAGGTTTATGTGCGGCTGACAGCTGAGTGTTACTGAGACGCTTTCAGCCATCGAGGGTCGTAACGCTGAGAGTTTCAATTATCCAAAAAGCTTTGAAATATAAAGGAAGGCCAAATGGCTGCCTCCTGCGGTATACAGAATACTGTGCCGTATACTGAGAGAGAAGATGCTGCTATCTGTTATCAGCCACCAATGCTTAGCTCCACATGGCTGATGGTATCGGGGCGTGACTGTAATAAGGTGGTTATTAACATAAAGCGTAACCCCGATGGCCGAGCCCTGTGAAAAGCATCTCGGAAAATTGTAAACTGAGAGGTTGTAGGACGGGAGAAGCATGGCTGTCACTGCCGACCTGTCCACTGGATGTGCTGAATATCACAGCTATTGGAGTGAACGGGACTGACCACACACCTGCACACTTGTCCTCAGGTTGGGTGTGGTATTGCTGGAGCCGAGATGTCATACTACACACAGCCTCAGGGCAGGGGTGGCGCTCTTTTTAGATGAATGGAACTAGGTTTTAGTAATCCTGGATAACCCCTTTAAAGGGACACTCTGTGGAAAATGTTTTTCCTTCAAGTCACCTGGCGTCTTAACGTTATATAGATTTGTAAATTACTTCTATTTACAAATCCCACCTTCCGGTACTTATCATCTGCTGTATGTCCTGCAGGAAGTGATGCATTCTCTCCAGTCTTCCAGTACTTATCAGCTGCTGTATTTCCTGCATAAAGTGGTGTTTTCTCTCCAGTCTTCCAGTACTTATCAGCTGCTGTATGTCCTACAGGAAGCGGTGTATTCTTTCCAGTCTGACACAGTGCTCTCTGCTACCACCTCTGTCCATGTCAGGAACTGTCCAGAGCAGGAGAGGTTTTCTATGGGGATTTGCTGCTGCTCTGGACAGTTCCTGCCATGGACAGAGGTGGCAGCAGAGAGCACTGTGTCAGACTGGAGAGAATATACCACTTCCTGCAGGACCCACATCAGCTGATAAGTACTGGAAGACTGGAGATTTTAAAATAGAAGTAAATTACAAATCTATAAAACTTTATGACACCAGTTGATTGAAAGAAAAAAAAATGTCATCAGAGTTCCCCTTTATGGGTACAGAAGCTCACACTCTGCCGTCATCTTCTACAGGTCCCGGCTCTGTATATGTAGCGTCCCAGCACAGGTGTGCCACTAAGTTCTATTGCACCTGGGTAAAGTAACTTATGTCAGCCTCACACAGTGGGATATAGATGAGTGTGTTCTGTGTTTTCCCCACTAGGTGTCACCACTGTGTTTCTTCTATGTCTTATTCTGTGCACAGCTGAAGGAAACAATGGGTTAAGTGCTGTATGTCATGTGTTCCTTTTCCTCCTGTCGCAGGTGTCGGCTGTTTTCCCTCTTTTTCTGCCCCATCCTCTTCTTTTTCTCTTACACCGCACAGCGCCACCAATCACTGGGAGGTTTAGTGCACCCCTAGATAAGGAGCCTAGTATCTAGTGGCAGGGGTTCTCTAGTCAGTCAGGAGTTGGAGAGGGAGTGGGTAGTCCTCTTCTTTATGCAAGTAACCACTAGCATGCAGTGCTAGACCCCTCAGGAGGAGAGGACGTCCTCTGATGATCACCCCCTCCACGCCAGGGATACTAGCCACACAGTACAGGGCAGTGACCTTTCTCCATTTAGGCACCAAACCCAGTGAAACAAAGTTGCAGTTAGCCGACAATGTATAAGTTTCAGTAAGCCTACGTATTCCACTGCGCAATGCACGGATATCCTGGAAAGGTTCGGGAAGTCTGCTTCACCCAGAGCAGGAAGCTGGGACCTTGTACTACCCTGCTAGGACGGGTACCTTAACACTGTAGGGCATTAGGCTATTAGTAAACGTGAGTATGAGTATCCTCTCTTCTCCTCTATGCTATCCTGGCAGAGTACACGGCCACATTGCACAGGGCCCTAATGACTCTCCACTACTCTCCTCTGTTTCACAGACTGTCACTTCTTTGCTCTCCTACCTGCAGTAACTGATATATATATATATATATATATATATATATATATGTTTGTGTATTGCACAGACATTATTATTAGTCACTGGATTCTGTCTATTATTTTGCACCGACACACTAGCGTACACTTGGGCTACTTGCACCAGCGGAACCGAGGCCGATCCGACCAGGGGTGAGTGACACCATTGCAGACTACCAAGTGACCCTACACCCACCGAGCAGCCGCAACTAGGCTAAGCTAACCCCGCCAAGCTAACCCCGCCAGGGCATTACCGACCCTGCGGTTACTGCATATAAAATAGAAACCTGTTCAGTAAGGAGGAGAGCCAGGAGAATGGTGAGTGCAGCTCTGGAGGTGATACATAATGTTACATACAGAATGTGCAGCACTCGGTAACATGGGGTGACCCCTGACCCAGAAGCGGTCCCCTCCTCTCCCTCCGCCACCATCCATTCTCCTCCGCAGTCTCGGGATGATTCACCCGCCGCTCTCCTGTAGCCGCCATTAGCAGATATTGCAGCATTCTCATGTAAATTGCTCTAATGGAAGCCGAGCGCGCAGAGTTATTTGTGGAGCGGCCGCACAGTCTCCCAGCGGGAGCGGAGAACTTACCGTACAATGCTGCATCACTAACTAAGCCTGCAAACAATGTACAATCAGCTGACAGAAGGGAGAGGTGGGCGGGGGTCAGGGGTAAGTGTGCCCCCTAGTGTCCGACCCCCCACACCTATACACTTATCCCCTATACATTATATATCAGCAGAATAATAACCTGGGACCGAATACTTCCGTCTACTATGGGAGGTGGACCGGAGAGATGTTACATAGGACTGCAGGTCACATCCACTACATTATCTGTACTCAGAGATATCACTGTGGTATCTGTGCTGTTACATAGGACTGCAGGTCACATCCACTACATTATCTGTACTCAGAGATATCACTGTGTTATCTGTGCTGTTACATAGAACTGCAGGTGACTACTACATTATCTGTACTCAGAGATATCACTGTGTTATCTGTGGTGTTACATAGGACTGCAGGTGACATCTACTACATGATCTGTACTCAGAGATATCACTGTGTTATCTGTGCTGTTACATAGGACTGCAGGTGACAGCTACTACATTATCTGTACTCAGAGATATCACTGTGTTATCTGTGGTGTTACATAGGACTGCAGGTGACATCTACTACATTATCTGTACTCAGAGATATCACTGTTATCTGTGCTGTTACATAGGACTGCAGTTGACATCTACTACATTATCTGTACTCAGAGATATCACTGTGTTATCTGTGCTGTTACATAGGACTGCAGGTGACTACTACATTATCTGTACTCAGAGATATCACTGTGTTATCTGTGGTGTTACATAGGACTGCAGGTCACATCCACTACATTATCTGTACTCAAAGATATCACTGTGGTATCTGTGCTGTTACATAGGACTGCAGGTCACATCCACTACATTATCTGTACTCAGAGATATCACTGTGTTATCTGTGCTGTTACATAGGACTGCAGGTGACAGCTACTACATTATCTGTACTCAGAGATATCACTGTGTTATCTGTGGTGTTACATAGGACTGCAGGTGACATCTACTACATTATCTGTACTCAGAGATATCACTGTGTTATCTGTGGTGTTACATAGGACTGCAGGTGACTACTACATTATCTGTACTCAGAGATATCACTGTGTTATCTGTGCTGTTACATAGGACTGCAGGTGACAGCTACTACATTATCTGTACTCAGAGATATCACTGTGTTATCTGTGGTGTTACATAGGACTGCAGGTGACATCTACTACATTATCTGTACTCAGAGATATCACTGTTATCTGTGGTGTTACATAGGACTGCAGGTGACTACTACATTATCTGTACTCAGAGATATCACTGTGTTATCTGTGGTGTTACATAGGACTGCAGGTGACTACTACATTATCTGTACTCAGAGATATCACTGTGTTATCTGTGGTGTTACATAGGACTGCAGGTGACTACTACATTATCTGTACTCAGGAGATATCACTGTTATCTGTGGTGTTACATAGGACTGCGGGTGACTACTACATTATCTGTACTCAGAGATATCACTGTGTTATCTGTGATGTTACATAGGACTGCAGGTCACATCCACTACATTATCTGTACTCAGAGATATCACTGTGGTATCTGTGCTGTTACATAGGACTGCAGGTCACATCCACTACATTATCTGTACTCAGAGATATCACTGTGGTATCTGTGCTGTTACATAGGACTGCAGGTGACTACTACATTATCTGTACTCAGAGATATCACTGTGTTATCTGTGGTGTTACATAGGACTGCAGGTGACATCTACTACATGATCTGTACTCAGAGATATCACTGTGTTATCTGTGCTGTTACATAGGACTGCAGGTGACAGCTACTACATTATCTGTACTCAGAGATATCACTGTGTTATCTGTGGTGTTACATAGGACTGCAGGTGACATCTACTACATTATCTGTACTCAGAGATATCACTGTGTTATCTGTGCTGTTACATAGGACTGCAGGTGACTACTACATTATCTGTACTCAGAGATATCACTGTGTTATCTGTGGTGTTACATAGGACTGCAGGTCACATCCACTACATTATCTGTACTCAAAGATATCACTGTGGTATCTGTGCTGTTACATAGGACTGCAGGTCACATCCACTACATTATCTGTACTCAGAGATATCACTGTGTTATCTGTGCTGTTACATAGGACTGCAGGTGACAGCTACTACATTATCTGTACTCAGAGATATCACTGTGTTATCTGTGGTGTTACATAGGACTGCAGGTGACATCTACTACATTATCTGTACTCAGAGATATCACTGTGTTATCTGTGGTGTTACATAGGACTGCAGGTGACTACTACATTATCTGTACTCAGAGATATCACTGTGTTATCTGTGCTGTTACATAGGACTGCAGGTGACAGCTACTACATTATCTGTACTCAGAGATATCACTGTGTTATCTGTGGTGTTACATAGGACTGCAGGTGACATCTACTACATTATCTGTACTCAGAGATATCACTGTTATCTGTGGTGTTACATAGGACTGCAGGTGACTACTACATTATCTGTACTCAGAGATATCACTGTGTTATCTGTGGTGTTACATAGGACTGCAGGTGACTACTACATTATCTGTACTCAGAGATATCACTGTGTTATCTGTGGTGTTACATAGGACTGCAGGTGACTACTACATTATCTGTACTCAGAGATATCACTGTTATCTGTGGTGTTACATAGGACTGCGGGTGACTACTACATTATCTGTACTCAGAGATATCACTGTGTTATCTGTGGTGTTACATAGGACTGCAGGTGACTACTACATTATCTGTACTCAGAGATATCACTGTGTTATCTGTGCTGTTACATAGGACTGCAGGTGACTACTACATTATCTGTACTCAGAGATATCACTGTGTTATCTGTGCTGTTACATAGGACTGCAGGTGACTACTACATTATCTGTACTCAGATATCACTGTGTTATCTGTGGTGTTACATAGGACTGCAGGTGACAGCTACTACATTATCTGTACTCAGAGATATCACTGTGTTATCTGTGCTGTTACATAGGACTGCAGGTGACTACTACATTATCTGTCCTCAGAGATATCACTGTGTTATCTGTGCTGTTACATAGGACTGCAGGTGACTACTACATTATCTGTACTCAGAGGGATATCACTGTGTTATCTGTGCTGTTACATAGGACTGCAGGTGACATCTACTACATTATCTGTACTCAGAGATATCACTGTGTTATCTGTGCTGTTACATAGGACTGCAGGTGACAGCTACTACATTATCTGTACTCAGAGATATCACTGTGTTATCTGTGGTGTTACATAGGACTGCAGGTGACATCTACTACATTATCTGTACTCAGAGATATCACTGTGTTATCTGTGGTGTTACATAGGACTGCAGGTGACTACTACATTATCTGTACTCAGAGATATCACTGTGTTATCTGTGCTGTTACATAGGACTGCAGGTGACAGCTACTACATTATCTGTACTCAGAGAGATATCACTGTGTTATCTGTGGTGTTACATGGGACTGCAGGTGACATCTACTACATTATCTGTACTCAGAGATATCACTGTTATCTGTGGTGTTACATAGGACTGCAGGTGACTACTACATTATCTGTACTCAGAGATATCACTGTGTTATCTGTGGTGTTACATAGGACTGCAGGTGACTACTACATTATCTGTACTCAGAGATATCACTGTGTTATCTGTGGTGTTACATAGGACTGCAGGTGACTACTACATTATCTGTACTCAGAGATATCACTGTTATCTGTGGTGTTACATAGGACTGCGGGTGACTACTACATTATCTGTACTCAGAGATATCACTGTGTTATCTGTGGTGTTACATAGGACTGCAGGTGACTACTACATTATCTGTACTCAGAGATATCACTGTGTTATCTGTGGTGTTACATAGGACTGCAGGTGACTACTACATTTTCTGTACTCAGAGATATCACTGTGTTATCTGTGGTGTTACATAGGACTGCAGGTGACTACTACATTATCTGTACTCAGAGATATCACTGTTATCTGTGCTGTTACATAGGACTGCAGGTGACTACTACATTATCTGTACTCAGAGATATCACTGTGTTATCTGTGCTGTTACATAGGACTGCAGGTGACAGCTACTACATTATCTGTACTCAGAGATATCACTGTGTTATCTGTGCTGTTACATAGGACTGCAGGTGACTACTACATTATCTGTACTCAGAGGGATATCACTGTGTTATCTGTGCTGTTACATAGGACTGCAGGTGACATCTACTACATTATCTGTACTCAGAGATATCACTGTGTTATGTGGTGTTACATAGGACTGCAGGTGACTACTACATTATCTGTACTCAGAGATATCACTGTGCTATCTGTGCTGTTACATAGGACTGCAGGTGATAGCTACTACATTATCTGTACTCAGAGATATCACTGTGTTATCTGTGTGTTACATAGGACTGCAGGCCACTACTACATTATCTGTACTCAGATATCACTGTGTTATCTGTGCTGTTACATAGGACTGCAGGTGACAGCTACTACATTATCTGTACTCAGAGATATCACTGTGTTATCAGTGGTGTTACATAGGACTGCAGGCCACTACTACATTATCTGTACTCAGATATCACTGTGTTATCTGTGCTGTTACATAGGACTGCAGGTGACAGCTACTACATTATCTGTACTCAGAGATATCACTGTGTTATCAGTGGTGTTACATAGGACTGCAGGTGACTACTACATTATCTGTACTCAGAGATATCACTGTGTTATCTGTGGTGTTACATAGGACTGCAGGTGACATCTACTACATTATCTGTACTCCGAGATATCACTGTGTTATCTGTGCTGTTACATAGGACTGCAGGTGACATCTACATTATCTGTCCTCAGAGATATCACTGTGTTATCTGTGCTGTTACATAGGACTGCAGGTAACTACTACATTATCTGTACTCAGAGATATCACTGTGTTATCTGTGCTGTTACATAGGACTGCAGGTGACAGCTACTAGATTATCTGTACTCAGAGATATCACTGTGTTATCTGTGCTGTTACATAGGACTGCAGGTGACATCTACTACATTATCTGTACTCAGAGATATCACTGTGTTATCTGTGGTGTTACATAGGACTGCAGGTGACAGCTACTACATTATCTGTACTCAGAGATATCACTGTGTTATCTGTGGTGTTACATAGGACTGCAGGTGACATCTACTACATTATCTGTCCTCAGAGATATCACTGTGTTATCTGTGCTGTTACATAGGACTGCAGGTGACATCTACTACATTATCTGTACTCAGAGATATCACTGTGTTATCTGTGGTGTTACATAGGACTGCAGGTGACTACTACATTATCTGTACTCAGAGATATCACTGTGTTATCTGTGCTGTTACATAGGACTGCAGGTGACATCTACTACATTATCTGTACTCAGAGATATCACTGTGTTATCTGTGCTGTTACATAGGACTGCAGGTGACATCTACTACATTATCTGTACTCAGAGATATCACTGTGTTATCTGTGCTGTTACATAGGACTGCAGGTGACTACTATATTATCTGTACTCAGACATATCACTGTGTTATCTTTGCTGTTACATAGGACTGCAGGTGACTACTACATTATCTGTACTCAGAGATATCACTGTGTTATCTGTGCTGTTACATAGGACTGCAGGTGACTACTATATTATCTGTACTCAGAGATATCACTGTGTTATCTGTGGTGTTACATAGGACTGCAGGTGACTACTACATTATCTGTACTCAGAGATATCACTGTGTTATCTGTGCTGTTACATAGGACTGCAGGTGACTACTATATTATCTGTACTCAGAGATATCACTGTGTTATCTGTGGTGTTACATAGGACTGCAGGTGACTACTACATTATCTGTACTCAGAGATATCACTGTGTTATCTGTGCTGTTACATAGGACTGCAGGTGACATCTACTACATTATCTGTACTCAGAGATATCACTGTGTTATCTGTGCTGTTACATAGGACTGCAGGTGACATCTACTACATTATCTGTACTCAGAGATATCACTGTGTTATCTGTGCTGTTACATAGGACTGCAGGTGACTACTATATTATCTGTACTCAGAGATATCACTGTGTTATCTGTGGTGTTACATAGGACTGCAGGTGACTACTATATTATCTGTACTCAGAGATATCACTGTGTTATCTGTGGTGTTACATAGGACTGCAGGTGACTACTACATTATCTGTACTCAGAGATATCACTGTGTTATCTGTGCTGTTACATAGGACTGCAGGTGACTACTATATTATCTGTACTCAGAGATATCACTGTGTTATCTGTGGTGTTACATAGGACTGCAGGTGACTACTATATTATCTGTACTCAGAGATATCACTGTGTTATCTGTGGTGTTACATAGGACTGCAGGTGACATCTACTACATTATCTGTACTCAGAGATATCACTGTGTTATCTGTGCTGTTACATAGGACTGCAGGTGACTACTATATTATCTGTACTCAGAGATATCACTGTGTTATCTGTGGTGTTACATAGGACTGCAGGTGACTACTACATTATCTGTACTCAGAGATATCACGGTGATATCTGTGGTGTTACATAGGACTGCAGGTGACATCTACTACATTATCTGTACTCAGAGATATCACTGTGTTATCTGTGCTGTTACATAGGACTGCAGGTGACTACTACATTATCTGTACTCAGAGATATCACTGTTATCTGTGCTGTTACATAGGACTGCAGGTGACATCTACTACATTATCTGTACTCAGAGATATCACTGTGTTATCTGTGGTGTTACATAGGACTGCAGGTGACATCTACTACATTATCTGTACTCAGAGATATCACTGTGTTATCTGTGGTGTTACATAGGACTGCAGGTGACTACTACATTATCTGTACTCAGAGATATCACTGTGTTATCTGTGCTGTTACATAGGACTGCAGGTGACTACTACATTATCTGTACTCAGAGATATCACTGTGTTATCTGTGGTGTTACATAGGACTGCAGGTGACTACTACATTATCTGTACTCAGAGATATCACTGTGTTATCTGTGCTGTTACATAGGACAGCAGGTGACATCTACTACATTATCTGTACTCAGAGATATCACTGTGTTATCTGTGCTGTTACATAGGACTGCAGGTGACTACTATATTATCTGTACTCAGAGATATCACTGTGTTATCTGTGGTGTTACATAGGACTGCAGGTGACTACTACATTATCTGTACTCAGAGATATCACGGTGATATCTGTGGTGTTACATAGGACTGCAGGTGACATCTACTACATTATCTGTACTCAGAGATATCACTGTGTTATCTGTGCTGTTACATAGGACTGCAGGTGACTACTACATTATCTGTACTCAGAGATATCACTGTTATCTGTGCTGTTACATAGGACTGCAGGTGACATCTACTACATTATCTGTACTCAGAGATATCACTGTGTTATCTGTGGTGTTACATAGGACTGCAGGTGACATCTACTACATTATCTGTACTCAGAGATATCACTGTGTTATCTGTGGTGTTACATAGGACTGCAGGTGACTACTACATTATCTGTACTCAGAGATATCACTGTGTTATCTGTGCTGTTACATAGGACTGCAGGTGACTACTATATTATCTGTACTCAGAGATATCACTGTGTTATCTGTGGTGTTACATAGGACTGCAGGTGACTACTACATTATCTGTACTCAGAGATATCACTGTGTTATCTGTGCTGTTACATAGGACTGCAGGTGACTACTATATTATCTGTACTCAGAGATATCACTGTGTTATCTGTGGTGTTACATAGGACTGCAGGTGACTACTACATTATCTGTACTCAGAGATATCACTGTGTTATCTGTGGTGTTACATAGGACTGCAGGTGACATCTACTAGTAGGTTGCTATGGATAATGAAAGCTGAGCAGTGATTGGTTGCTATGGGCAACATGGTTAGACACATGGTACAGACATTTTGAGAGATATTGGGGGAAATACATGGTGCTGTATTATAGCAAGATCCTCAGTTGCCCATAGCAACCAATCAAGATTGCTCTTGTAAAATAAAGAAGCTGAGCTGTGATTGGTTGCTATAAAGAATGAAAGCTAGGCTGTGATTGGTTACTATGGGCAACAACAATCGTACTATAAGGCCCCATTCACACTGAGCAAGAACGTGGGAATTCTGCGGCGGATCTCTCTGTTGCAGAATCCCGTCGTGCTCAGTGTGCTGCTTTGAGTGACAAGTCATTTCCTTAAGCAGAGAGCGGCGGCAGCGGAGGAGCGCGCCGTCTCCTTCACTCAAAGCAGCACACTGAGCACGGCGGGATTCTGCAACGGAGAGATCCGCCGCAGAATTCCCACGTTCTTGCCCAGTGTGAATGGGGCCTAAGACAGCGCGATAAACCTCTCTCGTACATTTATCCCTGTTCACACCTGGCCGACACCACAGCCCATTATTTTCAGTAGGAAGACGTGTGACCCCGCAGCGCGCCTCTTTTTTCTGTTCACACTGCGTTTAGGTGTAGGGTAATGGCTTCCCAACCCAGGATGTACAGTTTCGGCGTGGGTCAGGTGGGTAAGTATGGTGGGTGCTCCGGAACGGGCGTCGGCTGCTTTCTCTGAATAGAATGACCCCCACGCGCACAGCTCCACAGGAGGAGGAATAAGGAGTTAGAGGGTCCGAACATGGAGAGGCATCGAGTTCTCCAAAGTTTTCCCCATAGTAAATAAGAACTAGCCAAGTCTGGTATCGTTGGCACTAACATGTAGAATCAATATAGCATGGCATCCTGAGGCCGTCATTCTGAGGCCAAACAACGGACGTTATTTTAAAATTACGTCCGTGACTGTACAAATAACGGCCACTGTTTGGCCTCAAAGTGACGGCGGTCCTACAAGATATCCATGAAACACCCAAGAATAAACGCCCAGAAAAAAATCTATATTTATAAAAAATTTTTGCACCTTTTGCTTTTTTATTTTTTTTTATTTTTAAAGGGGAACCAATCAGGAGTAATTTGCCAAGAGCGGCTAAAGCGTTTCCTTACCATAGTGCTTGTCGTCTTCCATTAGGGTGTATGTAAGAAAACGTTCATCTATCCCAGCACGGTGCAAGGAGGGGCCGTGACTAGTCATCTGGGCGGTGTCCAGGCTTCTATCAGGCCTCTCTGTAGTGTCCCGGTACGGGGGGTCCGGTCACCTCTGTCCGGTGTCACACTGGGGGGATGAAGCTGCCGTTTGCACTATCACCACTTGGTGTCTCACTCTCCCCTATCTGTCTGTAAGAGCTGCAGTATAAAGGGTTAACTGTGCTGTGCTGTATGTCCATTGTTTCTGACCAATCACAGGGGCGGGTACCTCACACAGCTCTCCGCTATTCAGAGAGAGAGATAGATACTGAGAGATTTCTTTATGAGAGAGACACTTATTAAGATGCAGCACTGAACCCACATGAGGAGTTACAACCATGCAGGACCGTATCCACTAAAGAGCCAAAGAGCCAGGAACTAATCCGGGTGGAGCAAAGTTACTAGAAAGTCTATGAACTCCACCTCGCAGGGCGATTGTCAGCAGGAAACCCTCAGCACTCTGCTCACCCCAGGTAACAAGGTCTGGGGCCTGTGTCACCCATTAGTACGGCTCTGCCAAAGCTAGTGGGCATAAGGCGGTGTGAAGACTATAAGGAAGTCAATACACAGGCATTCTCCTTCTTCTTCTACAAGTATTCTTCTCTACACTCCAACCTCCCGGCAGAGCACATTACTAATTGGGTTGAGAGTCTCACAGCCCCCTCCTCTCTACTACACTACCTCTGTACAACCTTATTAACTCTACTACATCCTACTCAGCACTTATCCCACCAATCTGTGTTTGTGTATTTATTGGAACTGTATCAGTGTATATATATATATATATATATATCTATCCGAGCTCATCTGTATCACCTGATGCACATTTGCAGATAGTAAATCAAGTAAATGTTATCCACAGACTCTGTGATTATTTACCTGCACAGTATATACACCACAACCCTGGGACCTCTCCCCTATCTGTGGGTGGGGGATCCTACTATCCGGGAGGGACACTACACCGCTCTGACCACCTGCACAGTATATACACCACAACCTTGGGACCTCTCCCCTATCTGTGGGTGGGGGGTCCTACTATCCGGGAGGGACACTACACCGCTCTGACCACCTGCACAGTATATACACCACAACCTTGGGACCTCTCCCCTATCTGTGGGTGGGGGATCCTACTATCCGGGAGGGACACTACACCGCTCTGACCACCTGCACAGTATATACACCACAACCCTGGGACCTCTCCCCTATCTGTGGGTGGGGGGTCCTACTATCCAGGAGGGTCACTACACCGCTCTGACCACCTGCACAGTATACACACCACAACCTTGGGACCTCTCCCCTATCTGTGGGTGGGGGGTCCTACTATCCGGGAGGGACACTACCCCGCTCTGACCACCTGCACAGTATATACACCACAACCTTGGGACCTCTCCCCTATCTGTGGGTGGGGGGTCCTACTATCCGGGAGGGACACTACACCGCTCTGACCACCTGCACAGTATATACACCACAACCTTGGGACCTCTCCCCTATCTGTGGGTGGGGGGTCCTACTATCCGGGAGGGACACTACACCGCTCTGACCACCTGCACAGTATATACACCACAACCTTGGGACCTCTCCCCTATCTGTGGGTGGGGGGTCCTACTATCCGGGAGGGACACTACACCGCTCTGACCACCTGCACAGTATATACACCACAACCTTGGGACCTCTCCCCTATCTGTGGGTGGGGGGTCCTACTATCCGGGAGGGTCACTACACCGCTCTGACCACCTGCACAGTATATACACCACAACCTTGGGACCTCTCCCCTATCTGTGGGTGGGGGGTCCTACTATCCGGGAGGGTCACTACACCGCTCTGACCACCTGCACAGTATATACACCACAACCTGGGGACCTCTCCCCTCTCTGTGGGTGGGGGGTCCTACTATCCGGGAGGGACACTACACCGCTCTGACCACCTGCACAGTATATACACCACAACCTTGGGACCTCTCCCCTATCTGTGGGTGGGGGGTCCTACTATCCGGGAGGGACACTACACCGCTCTGACCACCTGCACAGTATATACACCACAACCTTGGGACCTCTCCCCTATCTGTGGGTGGGGGGTCCTACTATCCGGGAGGGACACTACACCGCTCTGACCACCTGCACAGTATATACACCACAACCTTGGGACCTCTCCCCTATCTGTGGGTGGGGGGGTCCTACTATCCGGGAGGGACACTACACCGCTCTGACCACCTGCACAGTATATACACCACAACCTTGGGACATCTCCCCTATCTGTGGGTGGGGGGGTCCTACTATCCGGGAGGGACACTACACCGCTCTGACCACCTGCACAGTATATACACCACAACCTTGGGACATCTCGCCTATCTGTGGGTGGGGGGTCCTACTATCCGGGAGGGTCACTACACCGCTCTGACCACCTGCACAGCATATACACCGCACCCTTGGGACCTCTCCCCTATCTGTGGGTGGGGGGTCCTACTATCCGGGAGGGTCACTACACCGCTCTGACCACCTGCACAGCATATACACCGCACCCTTGGGACCTCTCCCCTATCTGTGGGTGGGGGGTCCTACTATCCGGGAGGGTCACTACACCGCTCTGGCCATCTGTGACTACACTGACCCAAGGGGCCCGGCAGCAACCCGACAGGACACCGACCACAGGGGAGAAGGGTACAGCCGACCTTACACACTACAAGCAGACGTGCCATCACCCCTGTGTGCCCACCAGGCACTGGCGTCACGTGACAAAACCCTAAGGTCCGCCTGTATCTCGGCCATCCACCACAGGAGTGGCGTCACACGTCCATCTAGCAAGTGACCGGCCGTCCCACCGCTACAACATCATCCGGGGGTCCCCACATGAGGATCGTACTACCCAACCTGACACTCTCTGATCTGGTTGGGCAGAGTACAAATTTAGGCCGGGTTCACACTACGTATAACACTGGCCGGGTCACAGAACGGCCGGTGCTACTGATAATCATACTGCAGTACCGGCCGAATGATCGGGAAGCGGACGCACCCGTGTGCTCCCACATCCCAATTCACCGCTGCATTCAATGAATAATGGCGGGAAGATACTGACATGTCCATTCATTCCAATACAATGTATGTTTTCTATTAATCATGGCCGTTGTAAATTGCAACAACGGTCGTGATTTATGCAAAACATACATTGTGTGAACATAGCCTTACCCTGGATAAGGCCCTCAAGATGGCCCCTGTACCTTCTCTAAGCTTCACCTCTACTTCTGCTGCTACTGTCTTAGGACGGAACACGAACGTGGAATACCTGTAACGGACTCCGTCTGGCTGTAAGTTTCCTACTGCGCCATTTTAGAAAGTTTTTTCACAATCACAAATATCTAGAACTAGGCGTCTTCTAAAAATCCATTGTCCCAGATTGACCTGTGTAAGGCGCCCCCAGCAGCCAATCACAGCGCAGCTTTCATGTTAGCCGAGCTCTGGGCAGGGATTGGTCACTTCCGGCAGTTTACACCTGTTTTGCTTTGATGAATCTAGGCCGTTCATCCTGTACGTTGTCTTCCCCGACTCTCCCGTCGTGTCGCTGCCGTTGCTCTTTTGTCGCTATTCCTATGTATGGCAAATGGCTTCTTGCGTCATCTGAATTTCGCTTCCAGCTTTATTTAAATCCTTGTCACTTTGGAGACATCGCAGCTTTGGTGTTTTCCTCCTCCGCCGCCGCTCTCGGGGTGTGAGCAGGTGATAACTGCAGCGAGCTCGCACACCGGTCAGGAAGACGCAGCCGTTATACCTTCATCTGCTTCTCATCTTCCCCCCGGAGATCAGAGCCGGACACAGAGAGATCGCTTCATGCCGAGAAATAAACCGACAACAAATATGGCTGCCGTCACATGGCGCCATCTGGGAATCTACTGAGAGCCCTCACCAGGCACAGACGGGGCCCTCCTGTGCCTAGTAGCATGCGTATGCTTGTAAATTCCATCATGGCGTACATAAAGCGCACTATACGCCCCAGATGATACATTGTTCGGTCACAGTTGCGGCTGCCTGGACGTTGTAATGTGTAATCATACTGCAGGAAATCGTTATATTGTTCGAATTTAAACGATAATCGTTCCGTGCAATTGCAGGCAACAATCGAAAAACGACTGGTGTGGTGTTGATCGTTAATTTCGATCTGACCCCAATTGTTCCCGGATCGGTCAGTGTAATTCCGCAATCGTTCCCTGATCGGTCAGTGTAATTCCGCAATCGTTCCCTGATGGGTCAGTGTAATTCCGCAATCGTTCCCTGATCGGTCAGTGTAATTCTGCAATCGTTCCCGGATCGGTCAGTGTAATTCCGCAATCGTTCCCTGATCGCTCAGTGTAATTCTGCAATCGTTCCCGACTCGGTCAGTGTAATTCCGCAATCGTTCCCTGATCGCTCAGTGTAATTCTGCAATCGTTCCCTGATCGCTCAGTGTAATTCTGCAATCGTTCCCTGATCGGTCAGTGTAATTCCGCAATCGTTCCCGGATCGCTCAGTGTAATTCCGCAATCGTTCCCGGATCGGTCAGTGTAATTCCGCAATCGTTCCCTGATCGCTCAGTGTAATTCCGCAATCGTTCCCGGATCGGTCAGTGTAATTCCGCAATCGTTCCCTGATCGCTCAGTGTAATTCCGCAATCGTTCCCTGATCGCTCAGTGTAATTCTGCAATCGTTCCCTGATCGCTCAGTGTAATTCCGCAATCGTTCCCGGATCGGTCAGTGTAATTCTGCAATCGTTCCCGGATCGGTCAGTGTAATTCTGCAATCGTTCCCTGATCGGTCAGTGTAATTCTGCAATCGTTCCCTGATCGCTCAGTGTAATTCTGCAATCGTTCCCTGATCGGTCAGTGTAATTCCGCAATCGTTCCCGGATCGCTCAGTGTAATTCCGCAATCGTTCCCGGATCGGTCAGTGTAATTCTGCAATCGTTCCCGGATCGGTCAGTGTAATTCTGCAATCGTTCCCTGATCGGTCAGTGTAATTCTGCAATCGTTCCCTGATCGCTCAGTGTAATTCCGCAATCGTTCCCTGATCGGTCAGTGTAATTCTGCAATCGTTCCCTGATCGGTCAGTGTAATTCTGCAATCGTTCCCTGATCGCTCAGTGTAATTCTGCAATCGTTCCCTGATCGGTCAGTGTAATTCCGCAATCGTTCCCGGATCGCTCAGTGTAATTCCGCAATCGTTCCCGGATCGGTCAGTGTAATTCTGCAATCGTTCCCGGATCGGTCAGTGTAATTCTGCAATCGTTCCCTGATCGGTCAGTGTAATTCTGCAATCGTTCCCTGATCGCTCAGTGTAATTCCGCAATCGTTCCCGGATCGGTCAGTGTAATTCCGCAATCGTTCCCTGATCGCTCAGTGTAATTTTGCAATCGTTCCCGGATCGGTCAGTGTAATTCCGCAATCGTTCCCGGATCGGTCAGTGTAATTCCGCAATCGTTCCCTGATCGCTCAGTGTAATTCCGCAATCGTTCCCTGATCGCTCAGTGTAATTTTGCAATCGTTCCCGGATCGCTCAGTGTAATTCCGCAATCGTTCCCTGATCGCTCAGTGTAATTCCGCAATCGTTCCCGGATCGGTCAGTGTAATTCCGCAATCGTTCCCGGATCGGTCAGTGTAATTCCGCAATCGTTCCCGGATCGGTCAGTGTAATTCTGCAATCGTTCCCGGATCGGTCAGTGTAATTCTGCTATCTCGTTTCCGATCCTTTATCGGTAATCTTTAAAATTTGCTTTGTCTAATAGGATGGATGCAATATACGGTCTGATGGCAGCGGACACGCACTATACCGAGTGACAGAAGGGGAAGAGGAAAAACAGTTTTCTGAGAACTATTGCCGCATTTGTGGCGGACTCTGCGGACTCTGCTGGCACTGCTGACTCTGCGGACACTGCGAACTCTGCGGACACTGCTGACTCTGCGGACTCTGCTGACACTACGGACTCTGCTGACACTGCGGACGCTGCGGACACTGCGGACGCTGCGGACACTGCGGACTCTGCAGACACTGCGGACACTGCGGACTCTGCTGACACTGCGGACTCTGCTGACACTGCGGACTCTGCGGACACTGCGGACTCTGCGGACTCTGCGGACACTGCGGACTCTGCTGACACTGCGGACTCTGCTGACACTGCGGACTCTGCTGACACTGCTGACACTGCGGACTCTGTGGACACTGCTGACACTGCGGACTCTGTGGACTCTGTGGACACTGCGGACTCAGCTGACACTGCGGACTCTGCGGACACTGCGGACACGACCCGCACCTTGCATCACAGGCCCAGACGTTTCCACAACCCTCCCCCTGCGTGGCATTGTGTCCCGGGTATCAGGACGTCACTGCACGCACAACTCCATCCCCCGCTCTTCTTCCTTACCTCTCTCTCTGTAAGATTTAAAGGGCCAGCACACCGCTAATTGGCTCTTGCTACTCCTGACCCTGTTTGTAGCCGCCTCTTCCTGGGACCTTTGCCGGATCTTTACTGTCTTCAGCCTTCAGAGAAAGCATCCTCCATCGTTTGCGGCGGTCCATTGGTTCCACTAGCTCCGGCCGATACAGTGTCCAAACTGACACAACAACGTCCTGCAAATCATCCCAAGCTCCGCCCCTTACAGAAGCGTAAGAGCCCGATATGCTAATACCGCCATTGAATTTCCATTCTGAAAAAAAAAAAATTCTGTCATCACAAACTAATCTCTAAAAAGGTCAAAAAGTAGACAAATAAAAACCTTCCTGGTTGTGTAAAGTCTCGATCCCCGGTGGACCCTCGTCTTACCGAGAAAATGTCTGCGTTTCCATGACGACGCACAAAACTGATATTGAGCTTCTCCGAACCTTGAAACGTACGCGAGTGAACGGAATCCTTAAATATTACATGAAAAAAAGGTTTAGAATTTCAGCCAATTCCGGCGCAGCGCAGTCCTCCGGGACGTCTTATCTGCTCGCCACTTCACCTCTTATATTTTTATTCTTTTTTTCCCGCCAATAATGCGCTCTTGGCTGATTGTGATCTGCTTCATATGTGAGATGGATAGCGGCCCCTTATAAATTATGCTCAGAGTGGGAGATCTTATCGCCAAATGGCTTTCTTCATTTGACGCCATTATCGCTGGAGAGATGGAACCGCGCCGCGCAGATGGGATGGCGGCAGAGAGCGCACTTATCGGGACGGATATATCATGCAATTTATGGGAAGACGGGGCAGGAGAAGAAGGAGAAATGATGGAAGAAATATAAAGATAACAAATCCCCCTAATTCTCCACAGGATTTATGTCATAATAAATGAGGGAAATAAGAGGCTGCAGGAAGTGTCCAGAGAGTTCCTGACATGGACAGAGGGGGCAGCAGAGAGCACTGTGTCAGACTGGAGACAATACATCACTTCCTGCAGGACATACAGCAGCTGATAAGTACTGGAAGACTGGAGATTTTTAAATAGAAGTAAATTACTAATCTGTATAACTTTCTGACACCAGTTGATGTAAAATATTTCTTTAGCTGGAGTTCCCCTTTAGGGTCCCCATACACCTTAGACTTTAGTGTCACTATCACTGTCATGTACCGGGTTCTCCCAACCGTCCACCGCAAGAAATGTCGGTGAAAATAGCGGTCAGGCATGATGGAAGATCCCTCCCTCCCTATCGAAACGCTTAGGGAGGGAGGTAAGGAGGAAGGGAAGGAAGGAGGGAGGGAGGTAAAGAAGGAAGGAGGAAAGGAAGGAAGGAAGGAAGGAAGGAGTGAGGTAAAGGGGAAGGGAGGAGGGAAGGAAGGAAGGAAGGAGTGAGGTAAAGGGGAAGGGAGGAGGGAAGGAAGAAGGAAGGGAGGAGGGAAGGAAGGAGGGAGGGAGGTAAAGAAGGAAAGGAAGGAGGAAGGAAGGAAGGAGGGAGGTAAAAGGGAAGGAAGGAAGGTGTGAGGGAGGTAAAGGGGAAGGAAGGAAGGTGTGAGGGAGGTAAAGGGGAAGGGAGGAGGGAAGGAGGGAGGGAGAAGGGAAGGAAGGAGGGAGGGAGAAGGGAAGGAAGGAGGGAGGGAGGTAAATAAGGAAAGAGGAAAGGAAGGAAGGAGTGAGGTAAAGGGGAAGGAAGGAAGATGTGAGGTAAAGGGGAAGGGAGGAGGGAAGGAAGGAAGGAGGGAGGTAAGGAGGAAGGGAGGAGGGAAGGAAGAAGGAAGGGAGGAGGGAAGGAAGGAGGGAGGGAGGTAAAGAAGGAAAGGAAGGAGGAAGGAAGGAAGGAAGGAGTGAGGTAAAGGGGAAGGAAGGAAGGAAGGAAGGAGTGAGGTAAAGGGGAAGGAAGGAGGGAAGGAAGGAAGGAGGGAAGGAGTGAGGTAAAGAGGAAGGAAGGAGGGAAGGAAGGAGTGAGGTAAAGGGGAAGGAAGGAAGGAGGGAGGTAAGGAGGAAGGAAAGAGGGAAGGAAGGAGGGAGGGAAGTAAAGAAGGAAGGAGGAAAGGAAGGAAGGAGTGAGGTAAAGGGGAAGGAAGGAAGCTGTGAGGTAAAGGGGAAGGGAGGAGGGAAGGAAGGAGGGAGGTAAGGAAGGAGGGAGGTAAGGAGGAAGGGAGGAGGGAAGGAAGGAGGGAGGAAGGTAAAGAAGGAAAGGAAGGAGGAAGGAGGGAAGGAAGGAGTGAGGTAAAGGGGAAGGAAGGAAGGAGGTAAGGAGGAAGGAAGGAAGGAGTGAGATAAAGGGGAAGGAAGGAGTGAGGTAAAGGGGAAGGAAGGAAGGAAGGAGGGAAGGAAGGAAGGAGTGAGGTAAAGGGGAAGGAAGAAGTGAGGTAAAGGGGAAGGAAGGAAGGAGGGAGGGAAGGAAGGAAGGAGTGAGGTAAAGGGGAAGGAAGGAAGGAAGGAGTGAGGTAAAGGGGAAGAAAGGAAGGAGGGAGGTAAGGAGGAAGGGAAGAGGGAAGGAAGGAGGGAGGTAAAGAAAGAAGGAGGAAAAGAAGGAAGGAAGGAGGTAAGGAAGAAGGAAGGAGGGAAGGAAGGGGGAAGGAGGGAGGGAGGTAAAGAGGAAAAGAAAAAGGTAAGTGGGGGAGGAAGGAAGGAGGTCACTGCGGCCTCCACTATCCTGTATGACAGTCACACACTGCGGCCTCCACTATCCTGTATGACAGTCACACACTGCGGCCTCCGCTATCCTGTATGACAGTCACACACTGCGGCCTCCACTATCCTGTATGACAGTCACACACTGCGGCCTCCGCTATCCTGTATGACAGTCACACACTGCGGCCTCCACTATCCTGTATGACAGTCACACACTGCGGCCTCCACTATCCTGTATGACAGTCACACACTGCGGCCTCCACTATCCTGTATGACAGTCACACACTGCGGCCTCCGCTATCCTGTATGACAGTCACACACTGCGGCCTCCATTATCCTGTATGACAGTCACACACTGCGGCCTCCGCTATCCTGTATGACAGTCACACACTGCGGCCTCCATTATCCTGTATGACAGTCACACACTGCGGCCTCCTTTATCCTGGTAATAACCTTTCCCTCCATCTGATACTCGTCTGATCCAGGAGAGGAGTAAATATTAGGAGGCTGGAGGTTGTTGGTTTAGGAGCCTCCGGAGAGGAATGATCCGGCCATTAATGGTTCAGTTACAGCAGTATAAACATGGCGGCCCCCGGGGACCTGACTCTTCCGTCTTGTAGCTTTATCTCTTAGCTGAATTCCCTGCAGCAGCCGCACAGGTTTCTCACCGCTCACTCCACACTAATATGGCAGCACCTCCTGCACCCCCCCTGCATCCTCCAGCACCCCCTGCATCCTCCAGCACCCCCCTGCATCCTCCAGCACCCCCCTGCATCCTCCAGCACCCCCCTGCATCCTCCAGCACCCCCCTGCATCCTCCAGCACCCCCTGCATCCTCCAGCACCCCCTGCATCCTCCAGCACCCCCCTGCATCCTCCAGCACCCCCTGCATCCTCCAGCACCCCCTGCATCCTCCAGCACCCCCCTGCATCCTCCAGCACCCCCCTGCATCCTCCAGCACCCCCCTGCATCCTCCAGCACCCCCTGCATCCTCCAGCACCCCCTGCATCCTCCAGCACCCCCCTGCATCCTCCAGCACCCCCTGCATCCTCCAGCACCCCCCTGCATCCTCCAGCACCCCCCTGCATCCTCCAGCACCCCCCTGCATCCTCCAGCACCCCTGCATCCTCCAGCACCCCCCTGCATCCTCCAGCACCCCCCTGCATCCTCCAGCACCCCCCTGCATCCTCCTGCACCCCCCCTGCATCCTCCAGCACCCCCTGCATCCTCCAGCACCCCCTGCATCCTCCAGCACCCCCCTGCATCCTCCAGCACCCCCTGCATCCTCCAGCACCCCCCTGCATCCTCCAGCACCCCCCCTGCATCCTCCAGCACCCCCTGCATCCTCCCGCACCCCCTGCATCCTCCAGCACCCCCTGCATCCTCCAGCACCCCCCTGCATCCTCCAGCACCCCCCCTGCATCCTCCAGCACCCCCCTGCATGCTCCAGCACCCCCCCTGCATCCTCCAGCACCCCCCTTCATCCTCCAGCACCCCCCCTGCATCCTCCAGCACCCCCCCTGCATCCCCCTGCATCCTCCAGCACCCCCCTGCATCCTCCAGCACCCCCCCTGCATCCTCCAGCACCCCCCCTGCATCCCCCTGCATCATGTCTCTATGGTTAGGGGGCAGCTGGGTAGAAGGCAGGATGGCAGCATTATACACCCACGTATGACTCCATCATAATTAATCTTTTCCTAGACAGACTATGGCAATGACTGGGGACCAGAGAAATGTCGCACAACCAGCCGCACAACCAGCCGCACAGCCAGCCGCACAACCAGCCGCACAACCAGCCGCACAGCCAGCCGCACCACCTACAGACACGACAGATGCCAGACGATGGCTTCCCGCAGATCTAGCTGAGGCGGCTTTACACCCCCATAGCTGCTGCCTGGCATTGAGCATGATGACCTCAGACTTGGGCGCAGCCCCCTGTAAACAGATGCCCCAATCCATAAAGACCTCAGACCCCTGAATGATCAGACTGCGCCCCCTAATGTTCAAACCACCAAATTATCTGACCATAAACCCCTGTAAAGAGCTCCCTGATTCTGGTATCACTGGGAGCTGCGCACGGAGGAGACTGCGAATAGAGAATCGGTGATCAGACACTAAACCCATAAATGCTCGGACCCCCATACCCTCTGGAGGATCGGACCCCCATACCCTCTGGAGGATCGCACCCCCATACCCTCTGGAGGATCGGACCCCCATACCCTCTGGAGGATCGCACCCCCATACCCTCTGGAGGATCGGACCCCCATACCCTCTGGAGGATCGGACCCCCATACCCTCTGGAGGATCGGACCCCCATACCCTCTGGAGGATCGCACCCCCATACCCTCTGGAGGATCGGACCCCCATACCCTCTGGAGGATCGCACCCCCATACCCTCTGGAGGATCGCACCCCCATACCCTCTGGAGGATCGGACCCCCATACCCTCTGGATGATTGGACCCCCATACCCTCTGGAGGATCGGACCCCCATACCCTCTGGAGGATCGGACCCCCATACCCTCTGGAGGATCGCACCCCCATACCCTCTGGAGGATCGCAACCCCATACCCTCTGGAGGATCGCACCCCCATACCCTCTGGAGGATCGCACCCCCATACCCTCTGAATGATCGGACCCCCATACCCTCTGGAGGATCGCACCCCCATACCCTCTGGAGGATTGGACCCCCATACCCTCTGAATGATCGGACCCCCATACCCTCTGGAGGATCGGACCCCCATTCCCTCTGGAGGATCGCACCCCCATACCCTCTGGATGATTGGACCCCCATACCCTCTGGAGGATCGCACCCCCATACCCTCTGGAGGATCGCACCCCCATACCCTCTGGAGGATCGCACCCCCATACCCTCTGGAGGATCGCACCCTCATACCCTCTGGAGGATCAGACCCCCATACCCTCTGGAGGATCGCACCCCCATACCCTCTGGAGGATCAGACCCCCATACCCTCTGGAGGATCGGACCCCCATACCCTCTGGAGGATTGGACCCCCATACCCTCTGGATGATTGGACCCCCATACCCTCTGGAGGATCGGACCCCCATACCCTCTGGATGAACGGACCCCCATACCCTCTGGAGGATCGCACCCCCATACCCTCTGGAGGATCGCAACCCCATACCCTCTGGAGGATCGCACCCCCATACCCTCTGGAGGATCGCACCCCCATACCCTCTGAATGATCGGACCCCCATACCCTCTGGAGGATCGCACCCCCATACCCTCTGGAGGATTGGACCCCCATACCCTCTGAATGATCGGACCCCCATACCCTCTGGAGGATCGGACCCCCATTCCCTCTGGAGGATCGCACCCCCATACCCTCTGGATGATTGGACCCCCATACCCTCTGGAGGATCGCACCCCCATACCCTCTGGAGGATCGCACCCCCATACCCTCTGGAGGATCGCACCCCCATACCCTCTGGAGGATCGCACCCTCATACCCTCTGGAGGATCAGACCCCCATACCCTCTGGAGGATCGCACCCCCATACCCTCTGGAGGATCAGACCCCCATACCCTCTGGAGGATCGGACCCCCATACCCTCTGGAGGATTGGACCCCCATACCCTCTGGATGATTGGACCCCCATACCCTCTGGAGGATCGGACCCCCATACCCTCTGGATGAACGGACCCCCATACCCTCTGGATGATTGGACCCCCATACCCTCTGGAGGATCGGACCCCCATACCCTCTGGAGAATCGCACCCCCATACCCTCTGGGGGATCAGACCCCCATACCTTCTGGGGGATCGGACCCCCATACCCTCTAGAGGAACGGACCCCCATACCCTCTGGATGGTGAGACCCCCATACCCTCTGGATGGTGAGACCCCCATACCCTCTGGATGGTGAGACCCCCATACCCTCTGGATGGTGAGACCCCCATACCCTCTGGAGGATCGGACCCCCATACCCTCTGGAGGATCGGACCCCCATACCCTCTGGATGATCGGACCCCCATACCCTCTGGATGGTGATGCAGTGTCCCAGAACAGAGTTCCTTCTCTTATTGTTTCCTTCAAAGTGTATCCTTATATGTGAGTCAGTCAGTATTTTATTGCCTCTGTTCTGGAAAGCTATGGTTCACTGCAAACTGTGTGTATTGTGTCACCCCTCTCAGTGTTCAGGTCTGCTATTCCATTCATTTCTTGTATGCATATTCACTTATCAGTGCCTAAGGGTATTATGTCGCCCCCCAGTGTTCAAGTATGGTACTTCTCATGTATATTTCACTGTATATGCCTAATGGTGTAATGATGCAATGGCTGGATGTCACGTGATGCCCCTGCTTCCATGGTAACTCCAATGGCCATCGAGCTTTGGCTGGGGTTACCATGTGACTTCCTCTCTGCCTCAGTCCTGTCTTCCACCTTCAGGGGGACAGGTTCTGTGTGTTCTCTCTCCCCTGTCAGGAGAGAGATACGTGTGCTCTGCTGCTCCAGTTCCACAAGAAGTGTTCCTGGCTGTGTGCTATTCTCCAGATCTGGGTGCCGTTCTTCAGTTCCTCTCATCATCTTCTCTAATCATCCACAGCAAGTATTCATCTCAGTCTCATTCCGCCCAGTATCTTATCCTCAGTATCACTACTACTCCCATCATTCAGCACGCTACTCTCACAGCCTATTGCAGCATTACCCATTACTCTGCCTTATTCCCGGTTGCATCCGGAGAGACTGTTACTACTAGTTACCACCGTTACAATAAATATACAACTACCGTTGTTTCTGAACCTTGGCGTTGGTGTGATAATTGGTGCCCTGACTAAGGACAACGAAGAATTGCACGCCCAGTATTCCCGCATGGTCAGGAGCCCGGCTTCCAGCTGTGTTGCCCTCGTGCCAAATCCTCTGCTCAGCAGCTGCCCCGGTTCCTGCCAGTGACAACACTCTCTCAGCGGAGTGGCCCCCAGGGGCTTGGGCATCGCAGTGAGACCCCAATACCCTCTGGATGATCGGACCCCCATACCCTCTGGATGGTGAGGCCCCCATACCCTCTGGATGATCGGACCCCCATACCCTCTGGATGGTGAGGCCCCCATACCCTCTGGATGATCAGACCCCCATACCCTCTGGATGATCAGACCCCCATACCCTCTGGATGGTGAGGCCCCCATACCCTCTGGATGATCAGACCCCCATACCCTCTGGATGATCGGACCCCCATACCCTCTGGATGGTGAGGCCCCCATACCCTCTGGATGATCGGACCCCCATACCCTCTGGATGGTGAGGCCCCCATACCCTCTGGATGATCGGACCCCCATACCCTCTGGATGATCGGACCCCCATACCCTCTGGATGGTGAGGCCCCCATACCCTCTGGATGATCGGACCCCCATACCCTCTGGATGATCGGACCCCCATACCCTCTGGATGGTGAGGCCCCCCATACCCTCTGGATGATCGGACCCCCATACCCTCTGGATGATCGGACCCCCATACCCTCTGGATGATAGGACCCCCATACCCTCTGGATGGTGAGGCCCCCATACCCTCTGGATGGTGAGGCCCCCATACCCTCTGGATGATCGGACCCCCATACCCTCTGGATGGTGAGGCCCCCATACCCTCACACTTCTCACCTCTTCCCGTTTCTTTTTTCGGGGACCTCAAGGGGAAATTCAGTTTTATTATCATCATAACGGCAGAAAACCCTGCAAATGCGGAGAAGGAAGCGGGAAGTGGAGAGGTTTTCTATGGGGATTTGCTGTTGCTCTGGACAGTTCCTGACATGGACAGAGGTGGCAGCAGAGAGCACTGTGTCAGACTGGAGAGAATACACCACTTCCTGCAGGACATATAGCAGCTGATAAGTACTGGAAGACTGGAGATTTTTAAATAGAAGTAATTACAAAGCTACATAACTTTCTGACACCAGGTGATCTGGAAGGAAAAAAAGGTTCGCCGGAGTGCCCCTTTAAAGTTAACTCACAGATTTTAGCATCTATGTTGCAGGATGGAACGGTGCCCGGCAGTGGTTTTCTTCCTCATCCGAGACGGGAAAAAACATCCTATTAAAACGCCAGCTCAGCGAAGCCAAGTATCCATGTGTAGTGAGGAGAAATATAGAATATAGTGTATATAGAGTATATAGAGTATAGTGTATATAGAGTATATAGAGTATAGTGCAGGGGTCCCCAACTGGCGGACCGCGGTCCGAACCCAGACCACGGAGGCCAGACCTCCGAACCACCCCGGATCCGGTGGGACATTACTGTCCCGGGACAGCCCCCATGTGTCCCGCACCCCACCGCAATGTCTCCCGTCCCATATGGGGCGATAGGCATTGCGGTGGGGAGTGGGACACATGGGGGCCGTCCCGGGACAGTAAGAATCCAGACTGACAGGAGAAAAGAAAAGACAGGCGCAGCGGGGGAGCGAGGTGTTAGGTGAGTTGTGTTTTTTTTTTTTTTCTGGGGGCCATCTATAAGGGGAGAGCGGACAGGGGGGCTATATACTACAGGGGGAGCGCACAGGGGGCTATATACTACTGAGGGAGAGAGCACACAGGATCTGTATACTACTGGGGGGAGCGCACAGGGGAGCTATATACTACAGGGGAGAGCTCATAGGGGGCTATATACTACAGGGGGAGAGCGCACAGGGGGGGGTATATACTACAGGGGGAGAGAACTGGGCTATATACTACTGGGGGAGAGGGCACAGGGAGGCTATATACTACAGGGGGAAAGCACACAGGGGGGCTATATACTACAGGGGGAGAGCGCACAGGGGGCTATATACTACAGGGGGAGAGCGCACAGGGGGTATATATACCACTGGGGGAGCAACAGGGGGGGCTATATACTACAGGGGGAGAGCACACAGGAGGGCTATATACTAAAGGGGGAGAGCACAGGGGGCTATATACTACTGGGGGAGAGCGCACAGGGAGGCTATATACTACAGGGGGAAAGCACACAGGAGGGCTATATACTAAAGGGGGAGAGCACACGGGGGATATATACTACTGGGGGAGCAACAGGGGGGGCTTTATACTACTAGGGCAGTCACCCCCTTTGTACCTAATATCAAAGGGCTGGTGAGAGAGAAAAAATGCGAGCTTTCCCGCTAGTAAGCAGCAATTCTGTAGGTAAGTAGTTGAACCTTTGTGAAAAGTAACAAAACACGTTTCCTACTGACGTTCAGCTCGGACCTTCACCTGACAATAGACCCCGGTAAGTGGAGCTTCACTAAAAGTTGTTGAGTACCCCTGATATAGAGAATAGTGTATATAGAGTATAGTGTATACCAGTGCTTCTCAATTCCAGTCCTCAGGCCTCACCAACAGGTCATGTTTTTAGGATATCCCATACAGAGAACACCTGTGAAAATACCTGATGCACTGACTATAATTATATCACCTGTGATAATACCTGATGCACTGAGTATAATTATATCACCTGTGATAATACCTGATGCACTGAGTATAATGATATATCACCTGTGATAATACCTGGTGCACTGAGTATAATTATATCACCTGTGATAATACCTGATGCACTGAGTATAATTATATCACCTGTGATAATACCTGATGCACTGAGTATAATTATATCACCTGTGATAATACCTGATGCACTGACTATAATTATATCACCTGTGATAATACCTGATGCACTGAGTATAATTATATCACCTGTGATAATACCTGATGCACTGAGTATAATTATATCACCTGTGATAATACCTGATGCACTGAGTATAATTATATCACCTGTGATAGTACCTGATGCACTGAGTATAATTATATCACCTGTGATAATACCTGATGCACTGAGTATAATTATATCACCTGTGATAATACCTGATGCACTGAGTATAATTATATCACCTGTGATAATACCTGATGCACTGACTATAATTATATCACCTGTGATAATACCTGATGCACTGAGTATAATTATATCACCGGTGATAATACCTGATGCACTGAGTATAATTATATCACCTGTGATAATACCTGATGCACTGAGTATAATTATATCACCTGTGATAGTACCTGATGCACTGAGTATAATTATATCACCTGTGATAATACCTGATGCACTGAGTATAATTATATCACCTGTGATAATACCTGATGCACTGAGTATAATTATATCACCTGTGATAATACCTGATGCACTGAGTATAATGATATATCACCTGTGATAATACCTGATGCACTGACTATAATTATATCACCTGTGATAATACCTGATGCACTGAGTATAATTATATCACCTGTGATAATACCTGATGCACTGAGTATAATTATATCACCTGTGATAATACCTGATGCGCGGAGTATAATTATATCACCTGTGATAATACCCGATGCGCGGAGTATAATTATATCACCTGTGATAATACCTGATGCGCGGAGTATAATTATATCACCTGTGATAATACCCGATGCCCTGAGTATAATTATATCACCTGTGATAATACCTGATGCACTGACTATAATTATATCACCTGTGATAATACCTGATGCACTGAGTATAATTATATCACCTGTGATAATACCCGATGCCCTGAGTATAATTATATCACCTGTGATAATACCTGATGCACTGAGTATAATTATATCACCTGTGATAATACCTGATGCACTGACTATAATTATATCACCTGTGATAATACCTGATGCACTGACTATAATTATATCACCTGTGATAATACCTGATGCACTGAGTATAATTATATCACCTGTGATAATACCTGATGCACTGACTATAATTATATCACCTGTTAAATACTAAGGAAATCCTCAAAACATGACCTGTTGGTGAGGCCTGAGGACTGGAATTGAGAAGCACTGGTGTATATAGAGTATAGTGTGTATATAGTGTATAGTGTATATAGTGTGTGTATAGAGTATAGTATGTATAGTGTATATAGAGTATAGTGTATATAGCATACCTCCCAACCGTCCCGGATTTCGCGGGACAGTCCCGTTTTCGGGGTTCTGTCCCGCGGTCCCGGAACGGCCCCCCCGTGTCCCGCAATATATGTGGCCCCAGCGGAAAAAACAATAAACCAGTAACTCACCTGTCCTCCGGTCCCAGCAGCTCCTCTCCCGGCAGAGCACGCACTCCCGTCATCCTCCGGGGCGGGCAGCGGGGTACAGAGTCACTGACTGTACCGGAAGTAATTCATATAGAGGCTGCAGGTCACTTCCGGCACAGTCAGTGTCTCTGTACCCCGCTGCCCGCCCCGGAGGATGACGGGAGTGCGCGCTCTGCCGGGAGAGGAGCTGCTGGGACCGGAGGACAGGTGAGTTACTGTTTTTTTCCTCTGGGGCCACACTAATGGGGGGATTGGCTACTCTGTGGGGCGTTATATGGGGGCATTGGCTACTATGTGGGGCACTATATGGGGGATTGGCTACTATGTGGGGCACTATATGGGGGATTGGCTACTATGTGGGGCACTATATGGGGGCATAGGCTACTATGTGGGGCATATATGGGGGATTGGCTACTATGTGGGGCATATATGGGGGATTGGCTACTATGTGGGGCATATATGGGGGCATTGGCTACTATGTGGGGCATATTTGGGGGCATTGGCTACTATGTGGGCACTCTATGGGGGTTTGGCTACTATGTGGGGCACTCTATGGGGGATTGGCTACTATGTGGGGCACTATATGGAGGGATTGGCTACTATGTGGGGCACTATATGGGGATTGGCTACTATGTGGGGCACTATATGGGGGGATTGGCTACTATGTGGGCACTATATGGGGGATTGGCTACTATGTGGGGCATATATGGGGGCATTGGCTACTATGTGGGGCACTATATGGGGATTGGATAATATGTGGGGCACTATATGGGGGCATTGGCTACTATGTGGGGCACTATATGGGGGATTGGATAATATGTGGGGCACTATATGGGGGCATTAGCTACTATGTGGGGCACTATGTGGGGGCATTGGCTACTATGTGGGGCACTATATGGGGGATTGGATAATATGTGGGGCACTATATGGGGGCATTAGCTACTATGTGGGGCACTATGTGGGGATTGGCTACTATGTGGGGCACTGTATGGGGGGATTGGCTACTATGTGGGGCACTATATGGGGGGATTGGCTACTATGTGGGCACTATATGGGGGGATTGGCTACTATGTGGGGCACTATAATGGGGGATTGGATACTATATAGGGCATTTTTGGGGGGATTGGATACTATATCGGGCACTATTCAGTCAGCAGCATGTGGTGACTGTAGGAGAGTGGCTATGGAGGGTTGCTATGGGGGCGTGGCTATGGAGGGTCGCTATGGGGGCGTGGCTATGGAGGGCCGCTATGGGGGCGTGGCTATGCGGACCGCGGCGCACATGTCCCTCTTTGCTCTTTGCAAAAGTTGGGAGGTATGTATATAGTGTGTGTATAGAGTATAGTGTATATAGAGTATAGTGTATAGTATATAGTGTATATAGAGTATAGTGTGTATATAGAGTATAGTGTATAGTATATAGTGTATATAGAGTATAGTGTGTATATAGAGTATAGTGTATAGTATATAGTGTATATAGAGTATAGTGTGTATATAGAGTATAGTGTGTATATATAGAGTATAGTGTATAGTATATAGTGTATAGTATATAGTGTATATAGAGTATAGTGTGTATATAGAGTATAGTGTATAGTATATAGTGTATATAGAGTATAGTGTGTGTATAGAGTATAGTGTATATATAGAGTATAGAGTATAGTGTATATACAGTAGTGTATAGTGTATATAGAGTATAGTATGTATAGTGTATATAGTGTGTGTATAGAGTATAGTGTATATAGAGTATAGTGTATATAGTGTGTGTATAGAGTATAGTGTATATACAGTAGTGTATAGTGTATATAGAGTATAGTATGTATAGTGTATATAGAGTATAGTGTATATAGTGTGTGTATAGAGTATAGTGTATAGTATATAGTGTATAGTATATAGTGTATATAGAGTATAGTGTGTATATAGAGTATAGTGTATAGTATATAGTGTATATAGAGTATAGTGTGTATATAGAGTATAGTGTATATATAGAGTATAGTGTATAGTATATAGTGTATATAGAGTATAGTGTATAGTATATAGTGTGTAGTGTGTGTAGAGTGTCGGCTATGTGAGGTGCGGGGCCACCTTTCATACTAACCCTAAACACAGACCTGCTAACTCTCCTGGATCCAACAGCCCTTGGTGGCCGGTCCTTTCCCGCTGTCCTGGACCTTCTGCCTCCTGGCCATGTTGGGCAGATAATCATCCGGCTCTCCCTCTTTGTGTTTGCAGTAACCTGGGGTTGCTGGGTATTGGGGGCACTGACTAGGCGCGGAGCGGTATGTCCTCCCCCGGATACACTGTGAGGATGGAGTACCCACAGCTCAGCGCTATACAACAGTACCCGGCAATAAGGGGCAATAACGCAGATGACTGAGCTGGGTGCTATATATATAAGGAGGTCTCTGACTACTTAGACTAGGCTAGGCTTGTAAGGGGCTGGGGACCTTGTAAGGGGCTTGTAAGGGGCTCCCAAGGGGACTCTGCCATGGTGACTTGGCTGTAGAATACTTGATGGAAGATTCCGGTACTCATGCTTTGGAGAATGCCGCCTCTTGCCAGAAAGATCAGAGTGCCAGTTGTGGGAGGAGCGGCCCCAGGCTTGCACAACCGCTGTGGCTAGCCATTCAAGATATCCCGAGATGACCGAGCAGACACCAATGGAGTACTTTAGCTTAACTGCACTTTGCTCCACTGCAGATGAACCTCTGGGTACTGGAACGTCATGAGTTGCATAAAACAAGTCACAGCAGATGTAGGCAAAGGTTTATCCCTGTACTGGTAGTTACTCCACCTTTAGCTTTTAGCACTGCATAATACGGTTGTGGGAAAGAGAATGGACTGCGGCCTGGAGTCCCTGTCAGGACCTGGCGTACAGGCCCTGGAGGAAATGCAGTGTCCCAGAGCAGGGGTCCACTGCTTTATCTATAGTACTGTATGTGTAGTGTGCTGCTCCCACCACTTGGTGTCACTGTGCTGAAGTAGAAACTGAACCGTGAAAAGGGTTACCTGTATACTGGGATGACTTTATGTGTATGCTCTATTATTGATGCCGCTGTCTGCATTTGCTGTGACCCGTCCTTGTTCTTCCAGATGAATTAGATCCCCTGTGAAGAAGTAGTATATACTGGGGTTGGAGTTGTTTCAGACAGAGTATTGAGAGAGAAATGTATTTCAGAAAGAGACTTCTGAGGAGATCCGTCCTGGGCCTGGCCTAAAGGCCCGGACCCATCTGCAGGTTACTGTACTGGATCAGAGCGTGCATGCCGACCCTTAACTTCCTTTCGGCACCCCTGATTGCTAGCCATGTCCGGCTAGAGCACCTCATGGTGAGGCTGCGGTAGACGGAGAGGGATAAAACCCTATCCACGCTGGGCAGTAACTCTTTTCCATCCTGATGATCACTCCAGACTTCAAGACAGTGCCTAGGTAAGCGCAGATAGCCAAAACTCCATAGCAGGCTACTAGGATTCTTTAGGAGTCACCCCGACAGCCAGCTTCTCCCAATAGGTTGGTCTACGTTCCTGATCCTGTGTCACTTGGTGCCCACAATATAGCATAGGCAGATGTTCATTCCTGTGAAAGTAGGATACTCTACTTCTAACAGCACACCTAACTTAGAGATGGCATGCTGTCTGTCTGCCGGAATGCCCCCCCCCCCCAGCTGACCTCCCGCAGTGGTCCGTTCAGGGCGCTCCATCGGACAGACAGCGCACCTAACTTAGAAATGATATGCCATCTGTCTGCCAGGAGTGATACACCTTATGCAACTGCACAGGTCGCACACCCAAAGGTCGGCCCTGGATCGGATAACAGTGTGGGGACCAAAACACAAGAAAAGTGCAGTGTTAACCCTTTATGCTCCATGCAGCTGTGCAAAGTACATAGAAAACAGTGAGAAACCTTATGGCAGAGCATTGGCAGACAGAGTAGCTGAGCACCGGTGTGCTAGAACAGAGGAGAAGGGGGGGGGGGGGGGGGGGGACACCCGCTCCGGGACACTACATCTAATGTTATGACTCTGCCCCTTGCCTGGTATTTGGGGGGGGGGAGGTTGACTGGGATTTCTGACTTCCCCTTTAAGGACACAAGGTTGGAGGGAAGGGGGGGGGCTCTGAAATGTTGTAGACTGAACATTGGCGGTTTACGCTCGGTCGGCTCTGCAGGGATTAGCGCGCCATTTAAATTGACTGCATTATAATAATTCAGCCTCAGATCTATAATATGTGATCAAATCTTTCGATATTAAAAATGCCAACAATGCAGAACAGGGGATTTATTCAGCGCAGCGTTATTTCCGTCTCCTCACAGGAAAACGGCAGAATGGCGAGGACGATGAAAAGACATCTTATTATAGTAAGAGCAGCCGACGCTCATCCTCCCCCCGTAGAATGATAAAGGATAGCGGGAGGGGTAATGTCTGCGCTATGGTGAGACGTCCCGAGCGCTGCGCTATGGTGAGATGTCCCGACACCTGCGTTATGGTGAGACGTCCCGACCCCTCCGCTATGGTGAGACGTCCCGAGCCCTGCGCTATGGTGACACGTCCCGAGCCCTGCGCTATGGTGAGACGTCCCGACCCCTGCGCTCTGGTGAGACGTCCCGAGCCCTGCGCTATGGTGAGACGTCCTGAGCCCTGCGCTATGGTGGGACGTCCCGACCCCTGCGCTATGGTGAGACGTCCCGACCCCTGCGCTATGGTGAGACGTCCCGAGCCCTGCCCTATGGTGGGACGTCCCGACCCCTGCGCTATGGTGAGACGTCCCGAGCCCTGCGCTATGGTGAGACGTCCCGACCCCTGCGATATGGTGAGGCGTCCCGACCCCTGCGCTATGGTGAGACGTCCCAACCCCTGCGCTATGGTGAGGCGTCCCGACCCCTGCGCTATGGTGAGACGTCCCGAGCCCTGCGCAATGGTGAGGCGTCCCGAGCCCTGCGCTATGGTGAGACGTTCCGACCCCTGTGCTATGGTCAGACGTCCCGACCCCTGCCCTATGGTGAGACGTCCCGACCCCTGCGCTATGGTGAGACGTCCCGAGCCCTGCGCTATGGTGACACGTCCCGAGCCCTGCGCTATGGTGAGACGTCCCGAGCCCTGCGCTATGGTGAGACGTCCCGAGCCCTGCGCTATGGTGAGACGTCCCGACCCCTGCCCTATGGTGAGACGTCCCGACCCCTGCTCTATGGTGACACGTCCCGAGCCCTGCGCTATGGTGAGACGTCCCGAGCCCTGCGCTATGGTGAGGCGTCCCGACCCTTGCCCTATGGTGAGACGCCCCGAGCCCTGTGCTATCGTGAGACGTCCCGACCCCTGCCCTATGGTGGGACGTCCCGAGTCCTGCGCTATGGTGGGACGTCCCGACCCCTGTGCTATGATGAGACGTCCCGACCCCTGCGCTATGCTGAGACGTCCCGACCCCTGCGCTATGGTGAGACGTCCCGAACCCTGCGCTATGGTGAGGCGTCCCGAGCCCTGCGCTATGGTGAGACGTCCCGAACCCTGCGCTATGGTGAGGCGTCCCGAGCCCTGCGCTATGGTGAGACGTCCCGACCCCTGCGCTATGGTGAGACGTCCCGAGCCCTGCGCTATGGTGAGACGTCCCGAGCCCTGCCCTATGGTGAGACGTCCTGACCCCCTCCACTATGGTGAGACATCCCGAGCCCTGCGCTATGGTGCGACGTCCCGACCCCTGCGCTATGATGAGACGTCCTGAGCCATGCGCTATGGTGAGACGTCCCGACCCCTGCGCTATGGTGAGGCGTCCCGAACCCTGCGCTATGGTGAGACGTCCTGAGCCCTGCGCTATGGTGAGATGTCCCGAGCCCTGCGCTATGGTGAGACGTCCCTACCCCTGCGCTATGGTGAGGCGTCCCGACCCCTGCGCTATGATGAGACGTCCTGAGCCCTGCGCTATGGTGAGATGTCCCGAGCCATGCGCTATGGTGAGACGTCCCTACCCCTGCGCTATGGTGAGGCGTCCCGAACCCTGCGCTATGGTGAGACGTCCTGAGCCCTGCGCTATGGTGAGATGTCCCGAGCCCTGCGCTATGGTGAGACGTCCCGACCCCTGCGCTATGGTGACACGTCCCGACCCCTGCGCTATGATGAGACGTCCTGAGCCCTGCGCTATGGTGAGATGTCCCGAGCCATGCGCTATGGTGAGACGTCCTGAGCCCTGCGCTATGGTGAGACGTCCCGAGCCCTGCGCTATGGTGAGACGTCCCGAGCCCTGCGCTATGGTGAGATGTCCCGACACCTGCGTTATGGTGAGACGTCCCGACCCCTCCGCTATGGTGAGACGTCCCGAGCCCTGCGCTATGGTGACACGTCCCGAGCCCTGCGTTATGGTGAGACGTCCCGAGCCCTGCGCTATGGTGAGACGTCCCGACCCCTGCTCTATGGTGAGACGTCCCGACCCCTGCTCTATGGTGAGACGTCCCGACCCCTGCTCTATGGTGACACGTCCCGAGCCCTGCGCTATGGTGAGACGTCCCGAGCCCTGCGCTATGGTGACACGTCCCGAGCCCTGCGCTATGGTGAGACGTCCCGAGCCCTGCGCTATGGTGAGACGTCCCGACCCCTGCTCTATGGTGAGACGTCCCGACCCCTGCTCTATGGTGAGACGTCCCGACCCCTGCTCTATGGTGACACGTCCCGAGCCCTGCGCTATGGTGAGACGTCCCGAGCCCTGCGCTATGGTGACACGTCCCGAGCCCTGCGCTATGGTGAGACGTCCCGAGCCCTGCGCTATGGTGAGACGTCCCGAGCCCTGCGCTATGGTGAGACGTCCCGACCCCTGCTCTATGGTGAGACGTCCCGACCCCTGCTCTATGGTGACACGTCCCGAGCCCTGCGCTATGGTAAAAAGGGGGTGACTAGTGTGAGCACTCTAACAATGTGGACTCTAGGAGGTGACTCTCCTCACACACAGTCACTGCACACCAAGCCGGCACATACATCCACACTGACTATATGTAATATATGAGGCTGCAGCCATATAGTAAGATAAATGTCTTTACGCTGGGGCCCAGTTGCCGCAGACGTTGGCGCGTTTTAGAAGTTGTTGGTGCATTTAATAACAAAGGAGTTGCAACTTGAACAATCCACCAGGTCACAGCTCTTGTGAACAGAACAGATCAAAGAAGGTCTTAAGCTGTGGTTCTTTAACCCCTTAAGGTCAAAGCCTATTTTCGTTTTTGCGCTTTTGCTTATTCCATTTTAAGTTTAAAAGTCCATAGCGCTTGCATTTTTTCACCTAGAGACGTATATGAGCGCTTATTTTTTGCAAAACCAATTGTACTTTGCAATGACAGGCATTATTTTTCCATAACATATGCTGTGAAACCGGAAAAAAATCATTTGCGCTGTCAAATTGAAAAAAAAAACGAATTTGTTTTGATTTCGGGGAGTTTTGCATTTACGCCGTCCGTCCTATGGTAAAACTGACTTGTTATGCATGTTCCTCAAGTCGTTACGATTAAAACGATATGTAACATGTATAACTTATATTGTATCGGATGGCCTGTAAAAAATTCAAACCATTGTTACCAAATATACGTTCCTTACAATCGCTCCATTCCCCGGCTTATAGCGCTTTTATCCTTTGGTCTATGGGGCTGTGTCAGGTGTCAGTTTTTGCGCCATGATGTGATCTTTCTATCGGTACCTTGATTGCGCATATACGACTTTTTGATCGTTTTTTATTAAATTTTTTCTGGATTTGATGCGACCAAAAATGCGCAATTTTGCACTTTGGGATTTTTTTGCGCTGACGCCGTTTACCGTGCGAGATCAGGAATGTGATTAATTAATAGTTCGGGCGATTACGCGCGCGGCGATAGCAAACATGTTTATTTAATAATTTATATTTATAAAATGGGAAAAGGGGGGTGGTTTGGACTTTTATTAGGGGAGGGGATTTTTTATTAATAAAAACACTTTTTTACTTTTTTTTTTACATGGACTAGAAGCCCCCCTGGGGGACTTGTATATACACAGCACTGATCACCCTGGGGGACTTGTATATACACAGCACTGATCACCCTGGGGGGCTTGTATATACATAGCACTGATCACCCTGGGGGACTTGTATATACACAGCACTGATCCCCCTGGGGGACTTCTATATACATAGCACTGATCACCCTGGGGGACTTGTATATACACAGCACTGATCCCCCTGGGGGACTTGTATATACACAGCACTGATCTCTTTGGGGGACTTGTATATGCACAGCACTGATCCCCCTGGGGGACTTGTATATACACAGCACTGATCTCCCTGGGGGACTTGTATATACACAGCACTGATCCCCCTGGGGGACTTGTATATACACAGCACTGATCCCCCTGGGGGACTTGTATATACACAGCACTGATCTCCCTGGGGGACTTGTATATACACAGCACTGACCCCCCTGGGGGACTTGTATATACACAGCACTGATCCCCTATATACACAGCACTGATCCCCCTGGGGGACTTGTATATAGACAGCACTGATCCCCCTGGGGGACTTGTATATACATAGCACTGATCCCCCTGGGGGACTTGTATATACACAGCACTGACCCCCCTGGGGGACTTGTATATACACAGCAGTGATCCCCCTGGGGGACTTGTATATGCACAGCACTGATCTCTTTGGGGGACTTGTATATGCACAGCACTGATCCCCCTGGGGGACTTGTATATACACAGCACTGATCCCCCTGGGGGACTTGTATATACACAGCACTGATCTCCCTGGGGGACTTGTATATACACAGCACTGATCCCCCTGGGGGACTTGTGTATACACAGCAAAGATCCATTAGATCGGTCATAGATTGCTATGGCCTGCTGCAGGCCATAGCAATCTATTGCCGAGCCGGGATCAGCGTCATTCCGACGCTGAGGCCCGGCACGGCCAGAAGAACGGATCTCCCCCCCGCGATCGCATTGCGGGGGGGAGATCCGACCCACTAGACACCAGGGATGTTGTGCATAAAGCACTTCAATGCAGCTGTCAGGTTTGACAGCTGCATTGAAGTGCTTAATTAGCCGGTGCGGCAACGGGACCCGCGCCGGCTAACAGAGGCACTGCCCGGCTGCACGTGTCAGCCGGGATCAGCGCCGTTCAGAGTGGGGTCCCGGCGGGACCCCGCTCTGAACACCCCCCGCGGCGCCATGACGTATCAGATACGTCTGGGTCGCTAAGGGGTTAATTGTCACTGTCCAGCCACAGCTTCACCAGCCAGGATACAAAGGGTTACTGACACTGCTGCTGATCTACACCCCAGGCTCAGTGCAGACCCCCAACATGGAGCAGCAGCATTTAGGAAGGATCTCACAGAGGGGGGGTGGGGGGGTGGCAGGATCCTCCTCACTGGACACACAGGAGCTGGGGGGTCCTGTCTGGGCTCAGTCCTTCCTCTCTCAGCTGTCAGGTCTCTCTCTGTTACCTCAGACACAGCACAGGAGGTGGTCTCCTCTCCTCAGACACAGCACAGGAGGTGGTCTCCTCTCCTCTCCTCAGACACAGCACAGGAGGTGATCTCCTCTCCTCAGACACAGCACAGGAGGGGGTCTCCTCTCCTCAGACACAGCACAGGAGGTGGTCTCCTCTCCTCTGACACAGCACAGGAGGTGGTCTCCTCTCCTCTGACACAGCACAGGAGGTGGTCTCCTCTCCTCAGACACAGCACAGGAGGTGGTCTCTCCTCTGACACAGCACAGGAGGTGGTCTCCTCTCCTCAGACACAGCACAGGAGGTGGTCTCCTCTCCTCAGACACAGCACAGGAGGTGGTCTCCTCTCCTCAGACACAGCACAGGAGGTGGTCTCTCCTCTGACACAGCACAGGAGGTGGTCTCCTCTCCTCAGACACAGCACAGGAGGTGGTTTCCTCTCCTCAGACACAGCACAGGAGGTGGTCTCGTCTCCTCTCCTCAGACACAGCACAGGAGGTGATCTCCTCTCCTCAGACACAGCACAGGAGGGGGTCTCCTCTCCTCAGACACAGCACAGGAGGGGGTCTCCTCTCCTCAGACACAGCACAGGAGGTGATCTCCTCTCCTCAGACACAGCACAGGAGGGGGTCTCCTCTCCTCAGACACAGCACAGGAGGTGGTCTCCTCTCCTCAGACACAGCACAGGGGGGGTCTCCTCTCCTCAGGCACAGCACAGGGGGGGTCTCCTCTCCTCAGACACAGCACAGGAGGTGGTCTCTCCTCTGACACAGCACAGGAGGTGGTCTCCTCTCCTCAGACACAGCACAGGAGGGGGTCTCCTCTCCTCAGACACAGCACAGGAGGTGGTCTCCTCTCCTCAGACACAGCACAGGAGGGGGTCTCCTCTCCTCAGACACAGCACAGGAGGTGATCTCCTCTCCTCAGACACAGCACAGGAGGGGGTCTCCTCTCCTCAGACACAGCACAGGAGGTGGTCTCCTCTCCTCAGACACAGCACAGGGGGGGTCTCCTCTCCTCAGGCACAGCACAGGGGGGGTCTCCTCTCCTCAGACACAGCACAGGAGGTGGTCTCTCCTCTGACACAGCACAGGAGGTGGTCTCCTCTCCTCAGACACAGCACAGGAGGGGGTCTCCTCTCCTCAGACACAGCACAGGAGGTGGTCTCCTCTCCTCAGACACAGCACAGGAGGTGTTCTCCTCTCCTCAGACACAGCACAGGAGGTGATCTCCTCTCCTCAGACACAGCACAGGAGGTGGTCTCCTCTCCTCAGACACAGCACAGGGGGGGTCTCCTCTCCTCAGACACAGCACAGGAGGTGGTCTCTCCTCTGACACAGCACAGGAGGTGGTCTCCTCTCCTCAGACACAGCACAGGAGGTGGTCTCCTCTCCTCAGACACAGCACAGGAGGTGGTCTCCTCTCCTCAGACACAGCACAGGGGGGGTCTCCTCTCCTCAGACACAGCACAGGAGGTGGTCTCTCCTCTGACACAGCACAGGAGGTGGTCTCCTCTCCTCAGACACAGCACAGGAGGTGGTCTCCTCTCCTCAGACACAGCACAGGAGGTGGTCTCCTCTCCTCAGACACAGCACAGGAGGTGGTCTCCTCTCCTCAGACACAGCACAGGAGGTGGTCTCCTCTCCTCAGACACAGCACAGGGGGGGTCTCCTCTCCTCAGACACAGCACAGGAGGTGGTCTCCTCTCCTCTGACACAGCACAGGAGGTGGTCTCCTCTCCTCAGACACAGCACAGGAGGTGGTCTCCTCTCCTCTGACACAGCACAGGGGGGGGGGGTCTCCTCTCCTCAGACACAGCACAGGAGGTGGTCTCCTCTCCTCTGACACAGCACAGGAGGTGGTCTCGTCTCCTCTCCTCAGACACAGCACAGGGGGGGGGGGGTCTCCTCTCCTCAGACACAGCACAGGAGGTGGTCTCCTCTCCTCTGACACAGCACAGGAGGTGGTCTCTCCTCTGACACAGCACAGGAGGTGGTCTCCTCTCCTCAGACACAGCACAGGAGGTGGTCTCCTCTCCTCAGACACAGCACAGGAGGTGGTCTCGTCTCCTCTCCTCAGACACAGCACAGGGGGGGGGGGTCTCCTCTCCTCAGACACAGCACAAGGGGGGGGGTCTCCTCTCCTCAGACCATACTGCCCACCATGCACTGTCTCTCTCTGGCTCCTCCTCTTCCTCCCAGCGCAGCATCACTTCCTGCTCCCCTCAGCTCACTGTCCCAGGGAGAGATGGGAAATGTAGTTTGTGTTCCTCTCTCATAAGCTGCACCTGCTGTTCTCCCTAAATCCTCTGCAGGGGTTACATCTGTACAGGGTGTGTATGCAGGTTGTGTGTGCGGGTTGTGTGTATATAGGTTGTGTGTGTGTGTATATAGGTTGTGTGTGTGTATATAGGTTGTGTGTGTGTGTATGCAGGTTGTGTGTGCGGGTTGTGTGTATATAGGTTGTGTGTGTATACAGGTTGTGTGTGCAGGTTATAGGTTATGCAGCAGCAATAGCAAAAGTGCTGGAGTGCAAAGAAAAAGTGCAAAAACCACACTGGGGTCTGTGTAAAAGCCCGTTCCGTCACCTGCACTTCGTCAGAGCAGATAATGTGTCCCACAATATAGATATGTGTGTTTGTATATATGTACTCACTGGGTGCAGGGATCCCTCACTACATGGTAATGCTATCGGCCATCATATCTGGACATAGCATAGTCCTGGGGCTATCTTGTTGTAGTCATGTGACTAGCAGGTCACCTGACCACTGCAGTCTCATGCAGGATGTTTAGGACAATTGCGCAATCCCAGTATTCCCAGTAACCCGATCAGTTCTATGCATTGGCGGATTCCGTTGTCCGTCCAAAGAATGAACAGGTTAGTTAGTGAATCCGCCTGTGCATAGAATGGAGTCTATGACACGGGCGGAGACGCAATCGGGTGCGAGCTGCGGAATGCGCGGCACATTTTGTGTCACCATTCTGTAGTGTGCACGCACCCTAATAGGTTGTCCCTGGTGTCCCTTGTAGTGGAATACAAGATAATAAAGCGCAGAGTCCAGAGCACTTAAACAGTTGAACAAGTTTACTTGTGGTTTTCTTAAAGGAACAGTACAGTGCGCTTCAGCACAAGTTCACATACAGCGTTTTGCCCTTGAGAAGTGATTGCCAAGGTTTTCCTTTTCAATCCTGGGGCAGTTTAGTAGTTTTAGACTTTAGATATGAAGCACTTGACTTGTAACTGTCTTTAGGTTAGGTTAGGGGGCTACCAGAAGGGGGGCAGTCTGATCAGTGCAGAACTCTCTTGGGGTGACTGTTACAACTATGTTGTGGGACTTGTAGAAAAGAGAATAACCCAGGTCTGGGAATACAGGCCCCGGGAATGTACATCCAGGCGGAGCTAATCGCTTGAGATTACCCAAGTAGATTGAGAAGAAGTCAGTGGGGCACATCGGCAGAATAAGCAACTTCTCCAACCGCTGTAGGATAGTCCTTGGTCAGCAGATAGGACGTTTATAGACTTGTAGCTTGAGAACAATCCCCCTTCGACATAGACAGGTAGGGCCCCCTCTAGATGTTTAGAAAGTCGTAGCTGAAGTCAACAGGAACTTGTAGAAGACAAATCTGAACACACTCTTTAGAGAACTTAGGCACCTGGCCGCAGGGCCAGGCCCTGGGAGGTACTCCTACTGGTACGGACACTCTTGGTACTGCAACTAGTCAGGGACCCATTTCCTATTGGTGGAGCACAGCCTGAGGTACCTGATAGGTTGGAACCTTCTGGAAACAGCCTCTGCTGGAGGAGCGAGGGGTGGCTGGCAAAGTGTTACTGACATAAATAAGAAGCAAGCTGGCAGGTTGGAGGATCTCGGGAATCTCTGCGCCCCCTGCTGGTTTAGTGTCTGGAAAGAGCATACAGTACCTTGCCGCTATGAATTCTGGGAGATGTAATTATTCTAGTCTAGTGCACAATTCCCTGATCTTTGGCTCCTCTGCTTCTACAAAACTGCAACTCCCATCTCGCCACAAAGCCTAAACTACCCGGCAATGATGGGAGTTATAGAAACTGACTGAGAGCACTTAGACCCTCAGCTGTCAGGGCATGCTGGGAGTTATAGCTGGAGGGCCGGGGGTCGAGGCTGCCCGATCTGGTGGGGCGGTGCTTCATACACATCCTGATAATCCATGAATGGAGACGGAGAGGACGATTAGTGGACGGTAATGCCGGCACATTTCTATGGATTCCCCAGGAAGGTTTTCTCTCATTTCCTCAGCCGGCGGGTTTCTCTGTCATTGTGTCTCGCTCCTTAATCTCCCCGTGATTGAATTAATGGTGTAGTAGTCGGCTCCGGCGCTGTCACTTCACTAATGCAGCCAAATTGCATGGGTGAAGGCACTTAGAATCCATACGGCACTTAGCCCGGCTGCCGCGGTAACGCCTCGTTTACCCAATCAGACGTCTTTTATTACTGATTAGAATGTACATTGATGCGCGTCAATCCCATCGGCTTTGATTATCCACGCGCATCAGGTCTGGTGTCTCATGGACCAATCAAGCCGTATTATTCTCTGTTTCTCTACATCTCCTCCATGGCCGGTACATCAGCCGGAGCTGCAATCTGTATACTGTATGGTCTGCATTGTCCCCCCACTGATCGGTGCACCAGTCCATCCCCATGCTCCTCCATGGCCGGTACATCAGCCGGAGCTGCAATCTGTATACTGTATGGTCTGCATTGTCCGCCCCCCACCACCACTGATCGGTGCACCAGTCCATCCCCATGCTCCTCCATGGCCGGTACATCAGCCGGAGCTGCAATCTGTATACTGTATGGTCTGCATTGTCCGCCCCCCCCCCCCCACTGATCGGTGCACCAGTCCATCCCCATGCTCCTCCATGGCCGGTACATCAGCCGGAGCTGCAATCTGTATACTGTATGGTCTGCATTATTCCCCCCCCCGAACCCCCCACCCCACCCACTGATCGGTGCACCAGTCCATCCCCATGCTCCTCCATGGCCGGTACATCAGCTGGAGCTGCCATCTGTATACTGTATGGTCTGCATTGTCCCCCCCCCACCACCACCACTGATCGGTGCACCAGTACATCCCCATGCTCCTCCATGGCCGGTACATCAGCCGGAGCTGCAATCTGTATACTGTATGGTCTGCATTATTCCCCCCCCCGAACCCCCCACCCCACCCACTGATCGGTGCACCAGTCCATCCTCATGCTCCTCCATGGACGGTACATCAGCTGGAGCTGCCATCTGTATACTGTATGGTCTGCATTGTCCCCCCCCCACCACCACCACTGATCGGTGCACCAGTACATCCCCATGCTCCTCCATGGACGGTACATCAGCCGGAGCTGCAATCTGTATACTGTATGGTCTGCATTATCCCCCCCCCCCCCCATACACACACTGATCGGTGCACCGTGCCCATCCCCATGATCCTCTTGACAAAAAGTGCAAAGGGCAAAACCAAAAAAAGTCTGATGAAATCCAATCTGTATTATTTACTCCACTACAAATCTAGAGGTGTGTAATGGGTGCTCCACAGTAACGGGAGATCCACTGGGGGTCCCATACCGAAGATGGACCCTGAAGGTACAGCAGAAACCACAGATGGATCTGACTCAGTAGATGTTATGTATAGATGGAGAATCACTGATCGTGAGTCCAAGGAGGCCTGGTGTGATACTGGAGGAGCCCTGGTGTAATACTGGAGGAGCCCTGGTGTGATACTGGAGGAGCCCTGGTCTGATACTGGAGGAGCCCTGGTCTGATACTGGAGGAGCCCTGGTGTGATACTGGAGGAGCCCTGGTCTGATACTGGAGGAGCCCTGGTCTGATACTGGAGGAGCCCTGGTGTAATACTGGAGGAGCACTGGTCTCATACTGGAGGAGCCCTGGTCTGATACTGGAGGAGCCCTGGTCTGATACTGGAGGAGCCCTGGTCTGATACTGGAGGAGCCCTGGTCTGATACTGGAGGAGCCCTGGTGTGATACTGGAGGAGCCCTGGTCTGATACTGGAGGAGCCCTGGTCTGATACTGGAGGAGCCCTGGTGTGATACTGGAGGAGCCCTGGTGTGATACTGGAGGAGCCCTGGTCTGATACTGGAGGAGCCCTGGTGTGATACTGGAGGAGCCCTGGTCTGATACTGGAGGAGCCCTGGTGTGATACTGGAGGAGCCCTGGTCTGATACTGGAGGAGCCCTGGTCTGATACTGGAGGAGCCCTGGTGTGATACTGGAGGAGTCCTGGTCTGATACTGGAGGAGCCCTGGTCTGATACTGGAGGAGCCCTGGTGTAATACTGGAGGAGCCCTGGTGTGATACTGGAGGAGCCCTGGTCTGATACTGGAGGAGCCCTGGTCTGATACTGGAGGAGCCCTGGTCTGATACTGGAGGAGCCCTGGTGTAATACTGGAGGAGCCCTGGTGTAATACTGGAGGAGCCCTGGTGTGATACTGGAGGAGCCCTGGTGTGATACTGGAGGAGTCCTGGTCTGATACTGGAGGAGGCCTGGTCTGATACTGGAGGAGCCCTGGTGTGATACTGGAGGAGCCCTGGTGTGATACTGGAGGAGTCCTGGTCTGATACTGGAGGAGCCCTGGTGTGATACTGGAGGAGTCCTGGTCTGATACTGGAGGAGGCCTGGTCTGATACTGGAGGAGCCCTGGTGTGATACTGGAGGAGCCCTGGTGTGATACTGGAGGAGCCCTGGTGTGATACTGGAGGAGTCCTGGTCTGATACTGGAGGAGCCCTGGTGTGATACTGGAGGAGCCCTGGTCTGATACTGGAGGATCCCTGGTCTGATACTGGGGGAGCCCTGGTGTGATACTGGAGGAGCCCTGGTGTAATACTGGAGGAGCCCTGGTCTGATACTGGAGGAGTCCTGGTGTGATACTGGAGGAGCCCTGGTCTGATACTGGAGGAGCCCTGGTCTGATACTGGAGGAGCCCTGGTGTGATACTGGAGGAGCCCTGGTGTAATACTGGAGGAGCCCTGGTGTGATACTAGAGGAGCCCTGGTCTGATACTGGAGGAGCCCTGGTGTAATACTGGAGGAGCCCTGGTGTAATGCTGGAGGAGCCCTGGTCTGATACTGGAGGAGCCCTGGTCTGATACTGGAGGAGCCCTGGTCTGATACTGGAGGAGGCCTGGTGTAATACTGGAGGAGCCCTGGTCTGATACTGGAGGAGCCCTGGTGTGATACTGGAGGAGTCCTGGTGTGATACTGGAGGAGTCCTGGTGTGATACTGGAGGAGCCCTGGTCTGATACTGGAGGAGCCCTGGTGTGATACTGGAGGAGCCCTGGTCTGATACTGGAGGAGCCCTGGTCTGATACTGGAGGAGCCCTGGTGTGATACTGGAGGAGCCCTGGTCTGATACTGGAGGAGCCCTGGTGTGATACTGGAGGAGCCCTGGTCTGATGCTGGAGGAGCCCTGGTGTGAAACTGGAGGAGCCCTGGTGTAATACTGGAGGAGCCCTGGTCTGATACTGGAGGAGCCCTGGTCTAATACTGGAGGAGCCCTGGTCTGATACTGCAGGAGCCCTGGTGTAATACTGGAGGAGCCCTGGTCTGATACTGGAGGAGCCCTGGTCTGATACTGGAGGAGCCCTGGTCTGATACTGGAGGAGCCCTGGTGTAATACTGTAGGAGTCCTGGTTTGATACTGGAGGAGCCCTGGTCTGATACTGGAGGAGCCCTGGTGTGATACTGGAGGAGCCCTGGTGTGATACTGGAGGAGCCCTGGTCTGATACTGGAGGAGCCCTGGTCTGATACTGGAGGAGCCCTGGTGTAATACTGGGGGAGCCCTGGTGTGATACTGGAGGAGCCCTGGTCTGATACTGGAGGAGCACTGGTCTGATACTGGAGGAGCCCTGGTGTGATACTGGAGGAGCCCTGGTCTGATACTGGAGGAGCCCTGGTCTGATACTGGAAGAGCCCTGGTCTGATACTGGAGGAGCCCTGGTCTAATACTGGAGGAGCCCTGGTGTGATACTGGAGGAGCCCTGGTCTGATACTGGAGGAGCCCTGGTGTGATACTGGAGGAGCCCTGGTCTGATACTGGAGGAGCCCTGGTCTGATACTGGAGGAGCCCTGGTGTGATACTGGAGGAGCCCTGGTCTGATACTGGAGGAGCCCTGGTCTGATACTGGGGGAGCCCTGGTGTAATACAGGAGGAGCCCAGGTGTGATACTGGAGGAGCCCTGGTCTGATACTGGAGGAGCCCTGGTGTGATACTGGAGGAGCCCTGGTGTGATACTGGAAGAGCCCTGGTGTGATACTGGAGGAGCCCTGGTCTGATACTGGAGGAGCCCTGGTGTGATACTGGAGGAGCCCTGGTGTGATACTGGAGGAGCCCTGGTGTGATACTGGAGGAGCCCTGGTGTGATACTGGAGGAGCCCTGGTGTGATACTGGAGGAGCCCTGGTCTCATACTGGAGGAGCCCTGGTGTGATACTGGAGGAGCCCTGGTCTCATACTGGAGGAGCCCTGGTGTGATACTGGAGGAGCCCTGGTCTGATACTGGAGGAGCCCTGGTCTGATACTGGAGGAGCACTGGTCTGATACTGGAGGAGCCCTGGTCTGATACTGGAGGAGCCCTGGTCTGATACTGGAGGAGCCCTGGTCTGATACTGGAGGAGTCCTGGTCTGATACTGGAGGAGTCCTGGTGTAATACTGGAGGAGTCCTGGTCTAATACTGGAGGAGCCCTGGTGTGATACTGGAGGAGCCCTGGTGTGATACTGGAGGAGTCCTGGTCTGATACTGGAGGAGTCCTGGTCTGATACTGGAGGATCCCTGGTCTGATACTGGAGGAGCCCTGGTCTGATACTGGAGGAGCCCTGGTCTGATACTGGAGGAGCCCTGGTCTGATACTGGAGGAGCCCTGGTCTGATACTGGAGGAGCCCTGGTCTGATACTGGAGGAGCCCTGGTCTGATACTGGAGGAACCCTGGTGTGATACTGGAGGAGCCCTGGTGTAATACAGGAGGAGCCCTGGTCTGATACTGGAGGAGCCCTGGTCTGATACTGGAGGAGCCCTGGTGTAATACTGGAGGAGTCCTGGTCTAATACTGGAGGAGCCCTGGTGTTATACTGGAGGAGCCCTGGTCTGATACTGGAGGAGCCCTGGTCTGATACTGGAGGAGCCCTGGTGTAATACTGGAGGAGCCCTGGTCTAATACTGGAGGAGCCCTGGTGTGATACTGGAGGAGCCCTGGTGTGATACTGGAGGAGTCCTGGTCTGATACTGGAGGAGCCCTGGTCTGATACTGGAGGAGCCCTGGTGTAATACTGGAGGAGCCCTGGTGTGATACTGGAGGAGCCCTGGTCTGATACTGGAGGAGCCCTGGTCTGATACTGGAGGAGCCCTGGTCTGATACTGGAGGAGCCCTGGTGTGATACTGGAGGAGCCCTGGTCTGATACTGGAGGAGCCCTGGTCTGATACTGGAGGAGCCCTGGTGTAATACTGGAGGAGCCCTGGTCTGATACTGGAGGAGCCCTGGTCTGATACTGGAGGAGCCCTGGTGTAATATATAGTATATACAGTATATAGTACACACAGTATATAGTACACAGTATATACAGCACATAGTATATAGTATATACAGTATAAAGTACACACAGTATATAGTATATACAGCATATAGTACAGACAGTATATACAGTAAATAGTACACACAATATATAGTATATACAGTATATAGTACACAAAGTATATCTATATCATAAAAATGAAAGTCTGTCTGTCTGTCCCAAATAGACTTCCAAACGTCTGAACCATTTGACCCCAAATTGACCCCAGGAAGGTTATAGCGAAGGTCCCGTCCCCGCCAGATGTACAGGAGGGGAGGGGGAGGGAAAAGAGCGCCCCATAGAGATGAATGGGAAAACCTCCTCACTGCACACACAGGTGATATAATTAGCTGCAGCAGTAATGGCAGTTGGGAGCCTTAGCAACCAATAGGATTACTGCTTTCATTTTCACAGGGAGCTGGAATCTGATTGGTTGCTAGGGCGGCTGCCTCACAACATCCACAGAAATAAATACAGTAAGGGCGCCTACACACCTACCGCATCCGCAGCCAATTTTACGCTGCAGATTCGCTGCAAAATCTGCTGCGGATCCAGTGTCATTCAACCCTATGACACTACATACTCACAGTGAGATTGATATCCTGCTGCGAGTATGTAGATTAACCCCCTCGGCGGCCGGAGCATAACTTACACTGACAGAGGCCGCCATCATCTCACCCGCACAGACCGCTGTTAGAAGGTGCAGGCTCCCTCCAGTGTATACAGCGCTGTGCTGCTGCTGCCGGGCACGGCTCTCTCCTCACGGCTCTGGACGCTGCACACTCCGCTCCAGCTTGCTTCGGGGGGGACGTCCAGAGCGGTGAGGAGAGAGCCGTGCCCGGCAGCAGCAGCACAGCACTGAACACACTGGAGGGAGCCTAGGGTTGAATGACACTGGATCCGCTGCGGATTTCGCTGCGAATTCACAGTGTGATAGGTGTGAAGGCACCACAACAGAGTACGGTGTATATACAGTGTATACAGTAAGGGGCTTACCTGCCGGGTGGTGGTGTTGGGGAATGTATACAGTAAGGGGGTGTTAGGGAATGTATACAGCATGGGGGCTACCTGCTAAGGTAGTTTGTACAGCATGGGGGCTACCTGCAGAGGAAAGTGTATACAGTATGGGGGCTATCTGCAAGGGGGCCAGTGTATACAGTATGGGGGCTACCTGCAGGGGGAAGTGTATACAGTATGGGGGCTACCTGCAGGGGGAGAGTGTATACAGTATGAGGACAACCTGCAAGAAGGGGGGGAGTGTATACAGTATGGGGATTACCTGCAGGGGGGAGTGTATACAGTATGGGGGCTATCTGCAAGGGGGGCAGTGTATACAGTATGGGGGCTACCTGCAGGGGGGAGTGTATACAGCATGGGGGCTACCTGCAGGGGGGGGAGTGTATACAGTATGAGGACAACCTTCAAGAAGGGGGGGAGTGTATACAGTATGGGGATTACCTGCAAGAGGGGTATAGAGTATGGGGGCTACCTGCAAGTGGGGGGAGTGTATACAATATGTAGGCTACCTGCAGGGAGGGAGTGTATACAGTATAGGAGTACCTGCAAAAGGGGGGGGGGGGTGTGTACAGTACGGGGGCTACCTGCAAGGGAGGGGGGGAGTGTGTACAGTATCAGAAACTTTGAAACCTCTTCTGTATTGTCCAAGGATGAAAGGTAGTGCCTAAGAGGGACAGATTATGATGATGCAGGATTGTGTATGCACTTATTATTATTATAAGCTGCAGGTTTTCTGCACACACACCTTATTTATGGTCTGCAGTACACACTTCAGGTATACAGGACCCCAGAACTATACACTACAGGTATACAGGACCTCCACTAACAATATCAATGTTGTATATAACTAGGCTCAGCATAACACTACCAATGTTGTACATAACCAGGCTGTATACTGTATAACACTGCCAATGTTGCATATAACCAGGGTGTATATTACACTGCTATTGTTGTATACCAGGGTGTATACTGTATAACACTGCCAATGTTGTATATAACCAGGTTCTGTATATTACACTGCCAATGTTGTATATAACCAGGCTCTGTATATTACACTGCCAATGTTGTATATAACCAGGCTGTATATAACACTGACAATGCTGTATATAACCAGGCTCTATATAAAACTGCCAATGTTGTATATAACCAGGCTCTGTATACTGTCTGATCACATGACACATCAGTTTGGCTATAAGGTATTTAGGATTTTTAAAGTTTTTAGTTTATATAGTATATACAGTATATAGTACACACAGTATATAGTATATACAGCACATAGTACACACAGTATATAGTATATACAGCACATAGTACACACAGTATATAGTACACAGTATATACAGCACATAGTACACACAGTATAAAGTATATACAAGACATAGTACACATAGTATATAGTATATACAGCACATAGTACATGCAGTATATAGTATATACAGCATACAGTATATAGTACACACAGTATATACAGCACATAGTACACACGATATATAGTATATACAGCAGACAGTATATAGTAAACAGTATATAGTACACATAGTATATACAGCACATAGTACACATAGTATATAGTATATACAGTATATAGTACACGCAGTATATAGTATATACAGCACGCAGTACACATAGTATATAGTACACGCTGTATATGCAGCATAGTACACATAGTATATAGTATATACAGTATATAGTACACGCAGTATATAGTATATACAGCACGCAGTACACATAGTATATAGTACACGCTGTATATACAGCATAGTACACATAGTATATAGTATATACAGTATATAGTACACGTAGTATATAGTATATACGGCACACAGTACACATAGTATATATTATATACAGTATATTGTCACAGCCTCTCCTCCCCGTGTCGCTTCTTCTTCATCTGTAACCTGATGATATCGGGGATCCTTGTGTCGTGCGGCAGCTTCATCCTTAATATGCTGATAAATGTGCAATGATTCGCCTGATTTTCCACGGGCGGCCATCCAGGCATCGCTCACACTTGTCTGATCCAGCTCATCCATCAGACGCGCTAATCCTGACAATATTAAGCATGTCAGCGCTGCCAGCGGGGAGCCATGTTTGCTCAATTTACTTCTGGTTTATCGCTATTTAGTAAAGGCGCCTGAGGTCACCGAGGAGAACGCTGAACGCTCTGCAAGCCGGAGGGAAACCACTGTACTGAGGGTGGCAGGAGAGGCCGGAACTAGAGAGGCCAGCCATTTCTATCTGGTGAAGGTCTGAGAGGAGGACTGAAGGGGGCGCTGCTGAGCTGGACCGGGGGCAATGGGGAAAAGGCCACTGGGTTGGTGGGGCTGTTGTCTCCTGAATTTGCAATAGAGAATTTTGTTCTTGTCGGCCATGTTAGTGAAGTTACTTTCTTTCTGGAGTAAAAGATGGCACAATGCTGCAAAGGCCTATAAATGTCGGGGTATGAAGCCGAGCTGTATAGTATATAGTATAGTAGAGTCAGGTGATGGGGGGGTCAAGAATCAAACAAAAATAACCCCTAAAAGAGGCCTAGTCCAGACGCCTGACCATGTGCACAAGTAGCGTAGACTTAAAGGGTCAGTTGGCTGCAGTGTGGAGGCGCTCGCTCCGATCTATTCCAACAAGTGCTATCTGGTGGCTGGTGACAAAGCACACGAGCCATGCCGAGGTATTGGAGAGTTAGTTACTGAGATGGAAGAGTCCTTGAGGTGACAGAACAGTCCCTGTGCTTGGCTTACAGTGGTGGAAAGGGTTCTGGCACAGGGGCACGGGCGGCTAAGGGGCCCTAGAGATTGCTGACCCTTCAGACACTGACAAAATATGTGAGGAGGACAGAGGTCTATGTGATACCAGGCCTGGTTAGCCCCCTCTCCAGTAGACCCGGCGAGTCATCCGTCATCTGAATGGAGACACATTGCCTCTCGGAAGAGGAGCTGTAATTGTTCTCTAAGTAATGGAGGCGGCTTTCGCTTTATGACATTCTTAAATAAACCATTCAGCTGACTGGGGTTGGGCCGCGGCCATTTCTGGGGCTTTCTGCAGATCGGAAATTGTTAATGTGCCTTTTATTGTGAGCTGAGGTCTAGTTACCTTCCAGAGGATGCATTATGGCCGCCGGGCAGCTGGACCCGCTTTCTACTCATCCCCATCACGGCTAGGAGGTCGTCCAAGGTCAACAAAGACAAAAAGAATTATTCATGAATCAATGGGCAGCCATTCAAGAAACCAGAAATAGCGCGGCAGTCACCGGATAGATGCGGAGATCTGACCAATGATGAGACCATTACTAACATTTCTAATGGACATCCCGGTATTCATTACAGAGTATCAGCAACTCCAAGGCAACGAGGGGCCAACATGGCACCACAGAGACGTCACAGAGCCTGGTAATGGAGGCGGACTTCATGGCGTCTCCCTGAGCCATCTCCAAGTAGTCACTGGTCCATTACCTGGGGTCAGCGGTACGATCTCCAGACCCACCCATTAGATACCAGTTAGAGTTGTTCTTCACCTCTCCCTAGTCCAATGGTGCCAGGATATTCGCTGATGATATCCCTAGATGATTTGTCAACCACTTTCCTCCTTGTAGTGTTCTTCTGGGTATCAGATCTATGGTAAAAAGACATTGATTCCTTCAGTATATCCTTTGCCTCCATATTTATCCAGTTCCGGTTCCCGGTCCACCTTGGTGCGTTCTTCTGGCTTTTCTTACTTCGAGTTCTCGTTCTGACCGCATAGTTTGTATGGCTGATCACTGTCTGTCCATCCAGTTTGCACCGTTTCTCCATAGTGTTGATCTGAAGCAGAAATGTCAAACTCAGGCCCTCCAGCTGTTGCAAAACTACAAGTCCCATCATGCCTGGACAGCCAAAGCTTTAGCATCTTCTTAGGCTTTGCAGCAGCTGCCTGACGCTGGGCACCAGTTGGCTAGCATTCCCTGTCGGTGTCTCAGTGTTCTCTCATGTAGTAAATCATTTTCCCTTCCCATGTGCAGATGGATTTAGAACCTCATGGTGCTCCTCTGGCCACATACCTGAGCCATGTACCTTCAGTTCCACTGTCTTCATGTTCCACCGTGACCGACCTCTGGAACGCTTTCCCAGTGATGACCTTGAGATGCCCTTCAGGGAAAACAAATCTCCTTTTAGACGTTGATGGAGAATAACATGTATTATATAATATCCAGGTGTATTACGAGAGTCTTCAGTTCATGGTGGATAACTATTAGAATGAGGATAGGACAACTCAAACTGCGGCCCTACAACTCCCATCATGCCCCGGAAGCCTTTGGTGCAATCCACCAGTGCAGCTTGTATCTGTCTTTGCGCCATTGCTGGACACGTTCTGATAATGGATTGGCTTTCTACAGTATGGGACATTTGTGCCGGTCCCGGCCTCGGTGACATTTGCGCCGGTCCCGGCCTCGGTGACATTTGCAGCCGCTCCTCCATTGATCCAGATCTGCTCCACGTCTTCATCATAACCCGATTCCTTCTGCAGAGCGCGCATCTTCTCGCAGACTTGATTATACATTCTGTTCGGATGTGAAATCGCTGGCATTATCAGGTTTAGCGGTCTAATAAAGAGGACAGTGGCAGGAAGCCGCTCCCGGGACGACTGAGGGATGGCGGCATTCATTGACTGGATGTTATTACTCCGAACATGAATCACATCGGCTGAGAAGTCCTGGCCATTTAGCAGGGAAAAATCATGTTTGTCCTCCAGTATAAGACTCCTCCGGAGACCGGCGGCTTCTTATTGCCACACACCGCTCCCCGCAAACGGTAGTGATGCATTGATTGTTAATGCCGCCACCCGTATCTCCACATAATGTCTGCTAAAGATCTCATCACTTAATGGAGGAGAATAGGATTACTCCGCTATAGGTTATTATTCCAATTCCTTCTCATATTCTTCATATGCCGGGCCCCCGGGAGACCTTCCTGGATTCGGCTCCTGAGTTATTATAATTCTTGCAGAATCCCGACAACTCGATGCGTAACATTCAGATAGACGATGAGATGGTGACGCCGGGGAACCGCATAAAAAGCACCAAAACCAGATAGTGCAAACTGAAACCCTGCACTGGACTGAGGGACATTGAAGCACAAGCCTATCCATGATGTCCTAGCCGTCAGGTGTATCTCCACCCAGTCATCTTCTCATATGGATGAGCTACATATTCTGTAGAAAGAGATCATAATGGAAATTGTTAGTTTTTCAAAGTTTCTTAAAATTTGACATGAGGATTCTTGGCAGTAATATGTGTAACCTGAACTTCCTTTGGAGTGGGCGGGTCAGTAGGCGGGGTTAGAGCTTCTCTCCTCCTGCCCCCTGTGGGAGGAGTTAGTGGTGACTGGGTTCTGGGTGTTACTTGCGGGTGCCGATGTTGCGGCACTTGTCATGGGGCTCGGAGTGGTAGTAACTTCCCCTGGACACCAGCACACACCCAGTAAAGGTTGCCCCAGTGTTCTTCCATAGCGCAGTGGTGGAAAATAGAAAAGCAAAGGAGAAGTTCAACCCTGTCAAAAATCTTTTCCCCCCGAGTTGTGAGAATGCCCGTGCCAGCAGATAGACCGGCTGCTCAGCCAATCAGTGACTGCAGCAACATCCCACCCCAATCCCTGAGTGGCTGAGCAGCCGGTCCATCAGCCGGGTCGTGATGTCGTCTTTGGTAGAGATCCCGGAGTCTGGCAGGGGTCCCGGATCAACGATCCCACAGTGGAGACGCACAGGTAGCGGTGAGTTGGTGAAGGTTTTTATGCTCTCCCCTGCCCCTGCTCTCAGAAAAATGTTGCCCCTGAACAGACTTCTACCTTAAACAGTTGGAACGTTTACTTGGCAGTATTCTTAAAGGGACAGTACAACAGTCAGGAGTTACCCGCCTGTGCTGGAGGAGATCCCAGGGGGCCAGATCCAGGAGTATGGGCCCCAGGTTTACACAACTGAGTAGAGTCAGCTCCTTGACTTATGCCCAAAAGAAACAGGCAGGCAGCGGGGTCCTTAGGCTTTACGCAACTTCTCCAACCTCTTTTAGACAGTCCTTGTAAGAGCTGGAAGGACATGAGATACTTGAGAGTTAATCCCCAACAGCGTCGACAGGTGGCATCATCTCACCTGTGGTAGTTTACCTTTCAGGGTGGCAATAAGCTCCTTCTCTACTCTGATACAGGGCCAAAGGGAGCACACGTCTTTCTCCACCAGTCTTAAAGGTTAGAGCTGTGACTCGTCTCCTATTGGTGGAGCAGGGTGTGTGGTGAGTCAACAGCTGATAGGACAGAACTGGAGAGAAGCTTCTAGAAGGGCCTCTAAAAGGCTTAGAGTTTAGGGAGGTGACTGGCCACTTGCTATTAAGCACGTACAAATGTCACATGAGCAAATCACCCTTTTTGCATCCTTCATTGTGCTCGCTGTAGAAGAAAATAGTGCCATCTTGTGGCCAAAAAGCAGTAGGCATCTATTATCCACAGAATTTCCTGCCATATCACCTCAGTGCCCACCTACAAACATACAGACATAGCAGTGGCACACAGGTTCTGGGGCATAGCGCCCCCTGGAGGTGCAGGTGAAGCAGAGCTGGTATGGCGCATTATGTCATCTTATATAACCCTATTTGTTTGTAGCAGAATAACAGCTCCTTATCTCCAAGTTATTTAGGAATCTTTTCTGATTACGGAACATCTGCCATATAATGGTCGTATAGTGAGAATAAGGCTGCCGGCTATTTATACCGCACAGACCCCCCCCCCCCCCATATAATGAGAGGACAGGAGGAATACATAACTTCCCGTGTGTAATTCTATATACAGCAGCACAGGAGGCAGATGGCCCGAGCTGTGAATTCATTATCGGAATGTTTCCTCCGATCCGCTATCGTCACCTATATAACAGAGAAGACGTGAGGACAGGAATAGGGAGGAATTAGCACCAGGACGTGTGATGGAAACGTCTGCAGGATTATTCCAGAACACTCCTGTATGATTAGTAAGAATTATTGGCCCCAGGACAGGTGTGTGTGACACGTCTGATACGGCTGAGCCTCCACAGTTCTCTGCTCCCGATCCTGCCGCTACGGGAATTCATCCCTCATATATCCTCATCCAGGCGGGGTCCCCATACCCCTTCTCCCAGCAGATACAGGGGTACATGCAGCAGGCCAGGGTTAAACTCTCCTGTATTTGCACACCTAGTGATCTCATACAGTATAAGGAGGTAAAGATTTTGGTCACATGACACTTCTACACAAATTTTTGTATACAGTATAATGCTGCATGATTAGGAAACATAATAGACATCCCATGCTTACCTCTCTGAGCTCCCCCGATGTCCCCCGCTAACTAAAGTCACATCTGAGGTGGACTCGGCCTTGGAGTGACAGCCGGCTCAGCCAATCACTGACTGAGATGGGACAGCACAGCGGCCAGTGATTGGCTGAACAAGATGTCACTGCTGAGACCGGACAACTCCCCCTGTCCTACTGTGGACTCCTATGGTAGGGGCTAATGTCCCCAAAAAACTGCTGAAATCCAAGATGACTGATCCCTCTCTTGGCGTTTGCCCTTGGCGGAGAGTCCTGAGCCCCCCTTCCCCCATACACACTGGATGGTTAGAGTAGTCAGTCATAGACCAGACAATCCAAAAATTATATGAACACGTAAAAGTATATGGCGCCATTGAAAAGTTTGACAGCCTCACTGCGATTAGCAGCCTTGGGATTGGTGTCAGTCCGGCCCTGAGGAGGTCATTCCTGTAAAACACGTCGGGCTCGGAGCTCGCCGGCTCCTCAGTATAAACATTGAGCTGATTATGATGATTGAATGAGATCCATTGTTAGCGGCTTAATAGCATCGTAAGGTTTGATGGGACACATTACGTTCCCCTAATGTCCCTCTCAGAGAACTCTTACCCACCGCTACCGAATAAGAACGCAGCCCAACTTTTCTTCTCCGTCTTCCAACAATGTCAAAATGATCATAAAAGCCATTTAAATATTAAATGTGAAATTTACCAATGTGAAATAGAATTTTATCTCCCCCGCCGGGATTGTTAGCAAAGTTTGCTATGAAACTGCTGGACAAGAGTTACCGCTTCTTCTTCACATTCTGATTAATTCCATTGCTGGGAGGATTATAGTATCTGGGAAGGCGACATGATCAGTGCGGACATATCAGCTGGGCAGGTAGAGGGGCCCAGACATGGGGTCCACGATCCCCCAGAGTCCTTATGCCTAGGCTGTGGTGCAGGAGATATATCAGCTGGGCAGGTAGAGGGGCCCAGACATGGGGTCCACCGATCCCTCAGAGTCCTGACGCCTGGGCTGTGGTGCAGGAGACTTATCAGCTGTCCAGGTAGAGGGGCCCAGACATGGGGTCCACCTGAGGATCCTCCAGAGGGCCCCAACACCTGGGCTGTGGAGCAGGAGATATATCAGCTGGGCAGGTAGAGGGGCCCAGACATGGGGTCCACTGATCCCCCAGAGTCCTGACCAGGAGCGTAGCTAATGTCTCCTGGGCCCTGGTGCGAGAGGCCAACTTGGGCCCCCCCCCCTCCTTTCACGACCAAGTGATGCTATTGGTGTGTATATATATATATATATATATATATATATATACACACACACACCAAGACAGATATTACCACTAACACCAGCATATTGGAAGAGAAAGTATTATCACCGTACATATTACCGCCTTACTGTTACCGACCAAATCCTGTATACTGAGACCAATATTACCAGTAATACCAGTATATAGGAAGGAAACATTACCGCCACACCACAACCACTACCATCACCACCATATTGTTACTGACCAAATCCAGTATACTAAATCCCCTCATCCAGTCATATAGAGGTGGCCCCAGCTCTACACAGGTTCTATACACCATATACATTACAGTGCAGTTATATCAGGTGACTCACAGGGGGACGTCTTCTCTGATCGGAGTTCTTCCCTTTTCATCTTCTTCTCCATTTGCCCTGGGCCAATATGAGAACTTCTCCGAGCCACGAATCCACAGAATCTGCCAGACAGACATATTAGGCTCCTCACTCTGTCACCATCTCCATCTCTCTACACATCTGTACTGTCCCCTTTACACCCTCATTTAGTGGGTAGCCCTGACTCTATGTGACCCCCTAATAATATATGCCCCCCTCTGTGTATTCCCTCTCCCCCTATGTTGCCCCCCCCCCCAAATAGATGGCCTCCTCTCCCTCCTCCATATAGATGGCCCCCTCTACCCCCACCCTCCCTTATAGATGGCTCCCTCTCTCCTCACCCTCCCTTATGGATGGCCCCCTCTCCCCCCACCCTCCCTTATAGATGGCCCCCTCTCCCCCCCTCCCTTATAGATGGTCCCCTTCACCCCCCCTCCCTTATAGATGGTCCCCTTCACCCCCCCTCCCTTATAGATGGTCCCCTTCACCCCCCCTCCCTTATAGATGGTCCCCTTCACCCCCCCTCCCTTATAGATGGTCCCCTTCACCCCCCCTCCCTTATAGATGGTCCCCTTCACCCCCTCCCTTATAGATGGTCCCCTTCACCCCCTCCCTTATAGATGGTCCCCCTCTCTCCTCACCCTCCCTTATGGATGGCCCCCTCTCCCCCCCTCCCTTATAGATGGTCCCCTTCACCCCCCCTGCCTTATAGATGGTCCCCTTCACCCCCCCTCCCTTATAGATGGTCCCCTTCACCCCCCCTCCCTTATAGATGGCCCCCTCTCCCCCCCTCCCTTATAGATGGTCCCCTTCACCCCCCCCCTCCCTTATAGATGGTCCCCTTCACCCCCCCTCCCTTATAGATGGCCCCCTTCACCCCCCCTCCCTTATAGATGGTCCCCTTCACCCCCTCACTTATAGATGGTCCCCTTCACCCCCCCTCCCTTATAGATGGTCCCCTTCACCCACCCTGCCTTATAGATGGTCCCCTTCACCCCCCCTCCCTTATAGATGGTCCCCTTCACCCCCCCTCCCTTATAGATGGCCCCCTTCACCCCCCCTCCCTTATAGATGGTCCCCTTCACCCCCCCTCCTCCCTTATAGATGGTCCCCTTTCCCCCCACCCTCATAGATGGTCCCCTTTCCCCCCACCCTCATAGATGCCCCCCTCTTTCCCCCCACCCGTACAGGCTGATAAAAAACAAAACTTAACTCACCTGACATCGCGCTCCCACGTTGATCCTCACTCCTTCGGTCTGTCCCCGGCTGCTGCGCGGCTGCCGGGGGTGTCGCGTCTTATCCCCGGCAGCGCGCGCATCCCAGAGCTACTGCGCGCCGGAACCGGAAGTCAGGGCCCAAGGCGCGCAGGGAGCTCTGGGATGCGTGCGCTGCCGGGGATAAGACGCGACATCCCTGGCAGCTGCGCAGCAGCCGGGGGAATACAGAGTCGGACTCTTGTGACCGCAAGCAAAACAATGCTTGCGGTCACAAGAGTGATTGAAAGGGAGGGCCTTGCGGGGCCCTGAGGGCCCCGCGGGCCCCCCTTTGTGGCGGGCCCGGTCGCGGCGGCGACCCCCGCGACCACGGTGGCTACGCCACTGGTCCTGACGCCTGGGCTGTGGTGCAGGAGACGTATCAGCTGGGCAGGTAGAGGGGCCCAGACATGGGGTCCACCTGAGGATCCTCCAGAGGGCTCAAACACCTGGGCTGTGGTGCAGGAGACATATCAGCTGGGCAGGTAGAGGGGCCCAGACATGGGGTCCACCGATCCCCCAGAGTCCTGACGCCTAGGCTGTGGTGCAGGAGACGTATCAGCTGGGCAGGTAGAGGGGCCCAGACATGGGGTCCACCGATCCCCCAGAGTCCTGACGCCTGGGCTGTGGTGCAGGAGACGTTTCAGCTGGGCAGGTAGAGGGGCCCAGACATGGGGTCCACCTGAGGATCCTCCAGAGAGCCCCGATGCCCTGGCTGGGATGCAGGAGACATATTGGAGCCTTCATCTGTGTGTACTCTCTTAGGATGCATAGAGGCCACAGGGGGCTTCCGGCACAGGCATTGTCTCTGTACCACACGACCTGTCCTGGACAGGAGAGGAGCTGCAGGGGAACTGTGCACAGAGGATGGCTGTATACTATATAGGGAGGAAGAGGGGAACTAACTACTATATGGAGGTGAAGAGGGAATCTCCTATATAGAGGTGCAGAGGGAATCCGACTACTACATGGAGGTGAATAGGGGATCTAACTACTACATGGAGGTAAAGAAGGGAACTACTATATGGAGGCACAGAGGTGACCAAACTACTATACGGAGGAGCAGAGGGGATCTAACTACTATGTGTAGACACAGAGGGGGGGCTAACTACATGAAGCCACAGAGAGGATTGGGGGGGGGGCACTCCACCCACAATGGATTCAGACCACACACGGAAAAGCAGATGGGAAATAAACCCCTTACCCTGTGCTATCAGCCACAAGAGGAAGGGCAGGCGACCAGGTTGCTCCCCCATGGCGCTGTAGTCGTGGTGGTGGTCACCATGTGGGGCTGTGCCAGTTTTAGTTAGTGACCCACATGTATCAGGAGCCTTGAGGTGGTGTGGGGGCTTATGCACTTTGATGGTAAATGGTGCTGAAAAAGAGAGCGATCAGTGATCAGTAGACGGATGTGCTGCCATGTCTCCAGAGAATTACTATAGTGGTTTTATTGTTGTTACGTGGATGAAGTTACATCTGACGGTTACTATGATGGAAAACGCCTCCGCCATTGCCGGCACCTTCCAGCTCTCGCCCTATTCTGATCCCTCCACATGAATAGCCCCCCGCCTCCATCACGTTACACCATTACTGCAGAAAACTTTAAATGCACAAAGAATTAAACACAAAAACCTTCTTCTCATTCCAGCCATCGAGGTAGGAGATGTTAGCGGCTTTGGCTGCAGAACTCCTGACAGCTCCTCTTCGTTTGTTTGTATTTATTAGATGCTTTTAGCTTCTTTTCTGTCTGGCGGCGCACGGAACCTGACGGAGAAGAAGCGAGCAGCAGCCGGGGCTGGGGGCAGGCTTTACATTGATTTTGTATTCTCTTAAACGCATCTAACACTGCTTGCTGCTGATGTACACACCAATGACAAATCCGCCATCAGAAAGCCGCCGAGATCTTGCAGCTTTTATTCAGCAGTCGCATTTTACCTTTGTATTGTTTCCAAACTGAAAGCTGGTGAAAAAAAGGAAAAACATGTCACCGAGTAGAAAGCGACGAGTATACAAAGAATAGCAAATCAGGGAGACGGGTGTGAAACCCCATTAATATACGGAACCAGTGGATGACAGGTATAGAACGTCTCCATGTGACCAGAGGACATGGGACCAAATCTATGACATCATGTGACCCTAAGAACTGATGCCGGGGCCCAGGGGGCTGAGGGGTTATACAGCCGGTGGGCTCTGGTGTTACTGGGACACTTGTCAGGGTGGGCAGGATTGGTTATACCCTCGCCTGGACACACGGGCACCTGTAAGGGGAGCACAAGGTGAGGGTGCCGGTGCGGCAAGAAAACCTGCACAGAGTCCGACACATAGGGTGCAGGTGCGGCAAGAAAACCTGCACAGAGTCCGACACATAGGGTGCAGGTGCGGCAAGAAAACCTGCACAGAGTCCGACACATAGGGTGCAGGTGCGGCAAGAAAACCTGCACAGAGTCCGACACATAGGGTGCAGGTGCGGCAAGAAAATCTGCTCAGAGTCCGACACATAGGGTGCAGGTGCGGCAAGAAAACCTGCACAGAGTCCGACACATAGGGTGCAGGTGCGGCAAGAAAACCTGCACAGAGTCCGACACATAGGGTGCAGGTGCGGCAAGAAAACCTGCACAGAGTCCGACACATAGGGTGCAGGTGCGGCAAGAAAACCTGCACAGAGTCCGACACATAGGGTGCAGGTGCGGCAAGAAAACCTGCACAGAGTCCGACACATAGGGTGCAGGTGCGGCAAGAAAACCTGCACAGAGTCCGACACATAGGGTGCAGGTGCGGCAAGAAAACCTGCACAGAGTCCGACACATAGGGTGCAGGTACGGCAAGAAAATCTGCACAGAGTCCGACACATAGGGTGCAGGTGCGGCAAGAAAACCTGCACAGAGTCCGACACATAGGGTGCAGGTGCAGCAAGAAAATCTGCACAGAGTCCGACACATAGGGTGCAGGTGCGGTAAGACAAGATGCAGAGAGTCTGACACATAGGGTGCAGGTGCGGCAAGAAAACCTGCACAGAGTCCGACACATAGGGTGCAGGTGCGGCAAGAAAACCTGCACAGAGTCCGACACATAGGGTGCAGGTGCGGCAAGAAAACCTGCACAGAGTCCAACACATAGGGTGCAGGTGCGGCAAGAAAACCTGCACAGAGTCCGACACATAGGGTGCAGGTGCGGCAAGAAAACCTGCACAGAGTCCGACACATAGGGTGCAGGTGCGGCAAGAAAACCTGCACAGAGTCCGACACATAGGGTGCAGGTGCGGCAAGAAAACCTGCACAGAGTCCGACACATAGGGTGCAGGTGCGGCAAGAAAACCTGCACAGAGTCCAACACATAGGGTGCAGGTGCGGCAAGAAAACCTGCACAGAGTCCGACACATAGGGTGCAGATGCGGCAAGAAAATCTGCTCAGAGTCCGACACATAGGGTGCAGGTGCGGCAAGAAAATCTGCACAGAATACAACACAAAGGGTGCAGGTGCGGCAAGAAAACCTGCACAGAGTCCGACACATAGGGTGCAGGTGCAGCAAGAAAATCTGCACAGAGTCCGACACATAGGGTGCAGGTGCGGTAAGACAATATGCAGAGAGTCTGACACATAGGGTGCAGGTGCGGCAAGAAAACCTGCACAGAGTCCGACACATAGGGTGCAGGTGCGGCAAGAAAACCTGCACAGAGTCCGACACATAGGGTGCAGGTGCGGCAAGAAAACCTGCACAGAGTCCAACACATAGGGTGCAGGTGCGGCAAGAAAACCTGCACAGAGTCCGACACATAGGGTGCAGGTGCGGCAAGAAAACCTGCACAGAGTCCGACACATAGGGTGCAGGTGCGGCAAGAAAACCTGCACAGAGTCCGACACATAGGGTGCAGGTGCGGCAAGAAAACCTGCACAGAGTCCGACACATAGGGTGCAGGTGCGGCAAGAAAACCTGCACAGAGTCCAACACATAGGGTGCAGGTGCGGCAAGAAAACCTGCACAGAGTCCGACACATAGGGTGCAGATGCGGCAAGAAAATCTGCTCAGAGTCCGACACATAGGGTGCAGGTGCGGCAAGAAAATCTGCACAGAATACAACACAAAGGGTGCAGGTGCGGTAAGACAATATGCAGAGAGTCTGACACAAAGGGTGCAGGTGCAGCAAGAAAACCTGCACAGAGTCCGACACATAGGGTGCAGGTGCGGCAAGAAAACCTGCACAGAGTCCGACACATAGGGTGCAGGTGCGGTAAGACAATATGCACAGAGTCCGACACATAGGGTGCAGGTGCGGTAAGACAATATGCAGAGAGTCTGACACAAAGGGTGCAGGTGCGGTAAGACAATATGCAGAGAGTCTGACACAAAGGGTGCAGGTGCGGCAAGAAAACCTGCACAGAGTCTGACACATAGGGTGCAGGTGCGGTAAGACATAACCTAAGGCGACTTTTACTCAAGAACTTCAGTGTAATACAATTAATAAATTTTAGGACTTGACCGGTGCAGGTGACAGAAGTGACCAGAGAAATAGAGACTAGACATAGAGGAGAAGGTACAGGGACCGTCCTGGGGGCCTCATCCAGGATAGAAGGGTACTCTGCCTGGAATAATTTATGGAATAGTACTTAAAGTGAAAGAGAGAATACTCGTACACACGTATGTACATATATGTATGACCGCCTTCTGCCCAAAACTCTCAGAGAGTGCCAGGTTGGGTAGTACGAGCCCCAGGCCTATACAACTGGAAGTAGCAGACTTCCCAAGATAGCCATGCGTGATCAGTAGGATACTTCGGCTTTCTGATCTTTGTCCCTTGGCCCTGGTAACTGTCCTGCCAATAGTGAGAAGGGTCCCTGGTGTGGACTAGGTGGTCCCTAGAGGACGGTTACCCATCTTGTGAGTTTAGCACTGCATCATAAGAAAAATCTCTCTCATAGGGAACTCTGTCTGTCTGTCTCTTTTTCTCTAGTCCCTGACAAGGTCTCTGGCCCTGGGCCAGGCCCGGTTATCACTGCAGCCGGAACTTTCCCTGTGCCTGTTTCTCTCTCTCCACCATCCACAAGGAACTAGCTAGGCTTATATATAGGGGTGACCAGGTGTCACCTCCTAGTGGTGGGGCTGTGTAAGAGAGAGGAGAAGGAAGACGTGCAGTTGTAGATAGTATATAGGGGCAGTATCCTCGTAGTATATAGGGGCAGTATCCTCGTAGTATATAGGGGCAGTATCCTCGTAGTATATAGGGGCAGTATCCTCGTAGTATATAGGGGCAGTATCCTCGTAGTATATAGGGGCAGTATCCTCGTAGTATATAGGGGCAGTATCCTCGTAGTATATAGGGGCAGTATCCTCGTTACTCTCTTCTTCTCCATCGTTGACAGAATGATTTCTATGTTAGTAGATTGGGGTCAGGATTATGGATTGGGGTCAGGATTATTGGGGTCAGGATTATTGGGGTCAGGATTATTGGGGTCAGGATTATTGGGGTCAGGATTATTGGGGTCAGGATTATTGGGGTCAGGATTATGGATTGGGGTCAGGATTATAGGGGTCAGGATTATTGGGGTCAGGATTATTGGGGTCAGGATTATTGGGGTCAGGATTATTGGGGTCAGGATTATTGGGGTCAGGATTATTGGGGTCAGGATTATTGGGGTCAGGATTATTGGGGTCAGGATTATTGGGGTCAGGATTATTGGGGTCAGGATTATTGTCCATTGAGTGAAGTTTTTGCTCCTTCTCGATGTGAAGAACATTAGAATGAACCATGAAATCCTCTTTGCTGATATTAATATTAATTGTGACTTGTTATTTTTTGTCATTTTTATTATTAACTCTTCTTTTTCTTTCCGGTTGATTTTAGATCTTTTCTCCTGGGATCCCTGAGTCGGCGCTGTCACCTGGCAGCTCAGGGGTTACTGGCGTCTTTCTGGGCGGCCGCACATGGAGCGGAGCTGACAGCTCGGGACACGTGAGGGTTCGCATTTGGGATGTGCGCCTCTTGTTAATCTGAAGTACAGTGAATCTCACTTAGAATTGTTCCGGCGTTTCCTACGTTGCGATTTGCGTGAGATTTCACCGGTTTTCTATCACTTATAAATCTTTCCTTTTCATTGAGATATTTAGCGGAGCAGAATCTAGGCCAAGAATTCCCCCATGAAGAATCTGCTGAATTCAGACTTTTTCAGGTTTCTGGATTTAACTCCTTCTGTCCCTGCGGTGTGTTAGGGGAAGGTCACGCTCACATCACAGCAATATGGTGGAGACATAGGGGTCACAATTAGAGATGAGGGAACTTTCCAGAAGTTTGGTTCGGCAGTTTCGCTGATCTCTAATGTAAAGTTCAGGTTCTTCCAAACCGAACCTTAAACAAACTGAACTAAAACAGTATTAGTGCGGTTCACAAAGTTCACGCATCCATACTCACCTGTCTGTGCTCCCTCAGTGTCCTCCTTCTCCAGTGTCCGGTGTCCCCCCCCATCAACGAAAATCCTGCTCAGCCAATCGAGGCAAGAGTGACAGCTCGCTCAGCCAATCACTGGCTCTGATTCTGTCCTGTCTCAGTCAGTGATTGGCTGAGTGGGCGTAGACTCAGATGAGGACACCAGGGGAGCACGGACAGGTGAACACATACAAATATATATAATTTTGTTTAGATGCATGGCCAAAAACCTAACCGCAGTTTTCTGAACTGAAAAGTTTGGTTTTGTACTGAACTAAAGTTCTTGCAGTTTGGATTCGGAAGATTCTGTTCGTTTATCTCTAGTTGGGATTGTGACTGGGCCCCCTTTGCTAGTGGAACCATGGGCCCCTCCCAGGGGCGTAGCTAGAATTCACAGGGCCCCATAGCAAAAAAATTTAAGGGGCCCCCATACGCACAACATAAGGCACTTGATGTGGCCAAAAAATAAAATCTCTTGTGGCCAGAGGCAGAATCCTGGCTGCAGCCACAAGAGTGACTGGCGGAGCAGATAGCTAATGGCTGCTTGCTATGACAGTCCACTGTTTTACCTATAAGGGCCCATTAGGAGCCCTTATGGTTAAATACACAGGTGCAGGAGCAGACTACCTTCTGCTTTACCCCTTTTGTGCTGTAGTTTGTAAGTGACCCAATGTTTAGAAGACAAGGAGATTAGGGATGGTCCGAACCCTCCGAGGTTCGGTTCATATGAACCCGAACGCTCGGCATCAGATTCCCGCTGTCTGCCCTCTCCGTGGAACGGGTGGATACAGCGGGAGGACCGCCTGGAAAACTGGGATACAGCCTATGGCTATGGCTGTATCCCAGTTTTCCAGGCGGTCCTCCCGCTGGATCCGCCCGCTGCACGGAGCGGGCAGACAGCAGGAATCATTACCAAGAGTTCGGACCATCCCTAAAGGAGATCTTTGCTTTATTGCTGATAACCTCTGACCTCTGCATGGAGCTGAGCACATTTTCCTACTTGATTGCACAGCTGGAGAAGAGAGGAAGAGAGGCCATGGGTTATCAGTGCAGTGAAACAGATCTCTGTCTTCTGCTTGTTAACCCTTTTTTGTGTTGCAGCATGTTAGTAAACATTGGGTCTTAGACACTACAGCACATATGAGGTTAAGCAGAAGGACACATGCTCTTACCATCTCCCCCAGGCCCCCCCTGCACGGGCCCCATAGCAACTGCCTACCCTGCCTCTATGGTAGCTACGCCACTGGCCCCTCCTCGCCCAGTCCCTGCATTTAGTTGTATCATTGTCATAAAGACACCAATACTAATGTAAAGCTTAGTGTACACAGGAAAAACAGAGTACTCCTCTATCTCTCCTTCTGCCAGTGCTGCAGGTGGGATTACTGCGGCCTAAATCCACAGTCAGACCCAACCAGACGAGTCCAGAGCAGCCTGGGAACCAGGACAGGTGGGTACAGCCAGGAAGCAGTTCACACAAAGAGTTTCCAGTCTTTGTCTCTACAATACCACAGCCCCCATAATATCCTGTGCTCGATGCATTCTGGGAGTTGTAGTTTTACACTGAAGGTTCTGAGCCTGGGACATTGATTTAGAGTTCGGTGGCACCAGGGCCCATGAAGCCTCAGCTACAAAGCTCTCCCTGTTTTGTGTATATTGCTCTTATGTGCTGGTATAGTTTCCATGGTTACAGACTACAAACAAGCCCCATGTAGTCTGATCCTGCCATCCCATGTTCATCCTCTCCTCCTGCCATCCCATGTTCATCCTCTCCTTCTGCCATCCCATGTTCATCCTCTCCTCCTGCCATCCCATGTTCATCCTCTCCTTCTGCCATCCCATGTTCATCCTCTCCTCCTGCCATCCCATGTCCATCCTCTCCTTCTGCCATCCCATGTTCATCCTCTCCTTCTACCATCCCATGTTCATCCTCTCCCCCTGCCATCCCATGTTCATCCTCTCCTTCTGCCATCCCATGTTCATCTTCTCCTTATGCCATCCCATATTCATCCTCTCCTTCTGCCATCCCATATTCATCCTCTCCTCCTGCCATCCCATATTCATCCTCTCCTCCTGCCATCCCATGTTCATCCTCTCCTCCTGCCATCTTATGTTCATCCTCTCCTCCTGCCATCTTATGTTCATCCTCTCCTCCTGCCATCTTATGTTCATCCTCTCCCCCTGCCATTTTATGTTCATCCTCTCCTCCTGCCATCTTATGTTCATCCTCTCCTCCTGCCATCTTATGTTCATCCTCTCCTCCTGCCATCTTATGTTCATCCTCTTATCCTGCCATCTTATGTTCATCCTCTCCCCCTGCCATCTTATGTTCATCCTCTCCTTCTGCCTCATCTTCTTAATAACTTACAGACAGTAGAACAGGAATCAGATAGGAGTGCAGGATTGGGCTATACACATAGCTGGGAATGGGAGCTGTATACACAAAACGAGATCTTAATGAAGAATATTTATAGTTAAGTTACAGCACTTCATTGTTTTTGCTTTAGATACATATAGCTGTGCTTAGATACCTTTTTAGATACATATAGCTGTGCTTAGATACCTTTTTAGACACATATAGCTATGCTTAGATACCTTTTTAGATACATATAGCTGTGCTTAGATACCTTTTTAGATCCATCTACATGTGCTTAGATACCTTTTTAGATACATTTCCACAGCCTTAGGCTATGTTCACACAACATAAAACTACGGCCAAAGTTCTCGCAGCAGAACTACGGCCGTAGTTTTGCGGTGTGGAACAATGCCTTATTTGCAATGGGATCCCGGCCGGAGCGTACGCACATCATATACGCTCCGGCCGGGATCCCATACACCGCCATACTTAAGTACCAGCCGCGATGATCCGGGCACAGACCGGCCGTTCCGTGACCCAGCCGGTCTGTTACAGAATGTGAACATAGCCTTATGATGCATTGCACTGTGACAGGTTGGTTCCTGTAACGTCCTTCAGATATCAGATTTCTCTAGAATGATGGAATTTTACCTTTTTCTGGGGACTTTGTGTCTGTGATGTAAAATTTTAATGAAGAATTTGCTTTAAGATTCTCTCATTTGCTTAATAATAGATTGGTCTGAATCCCTCCTCCTCCTATTTGCATCATAAAAGAACGTCAGCTCCTCGGGTTCCCAGCTCGGGGGATAATAAAGATTCTGTATTGAGAAGTGGCGAGTCTGACAGGAATAAGTACGGGAGGGGGGTGGGGGGTGGGCTGTGAGTGGTCGGCCGGGCCGGGAACTGCTGTCAGGGGCTACACCATGTATGAGAATGCAACCAAAAAAGAAAACAAATGCTGATTTTTCGTAGCAAACAACTTATATATCTTTATTGAATAAACATTAAAACAATTTCCATAAAAAAGAGAGACAGACCAAACATTAAAAAGAACAGTGACTATCCTGGAGGTGTTTCTACAGTAACCAGATCACATGTGCTGGAATCCCCGACCAACAACAAGTGTCACAGAACAGGGGGATATATTCTACAGAATCATACAGTAGGACACTATAATAAATATAATAAATAATAAAGTGCTAGTGCATTCAATTCATAGAGTAAACCTACAGTCAATTGAGAAATCTCTTGTCCACCCTTCATCTATTATTATTTCCCCACCAAATCTAGAGATCCAGCCACCCAGACGCGCGTTTCGTTGCCTTCGTCCGGGGGTAATGACGTCCCATCCGATAAGGGTATAAATAGTATCATCCCACCAATCACTCTCCATTGTTACTTACTCAACACCTGTGGCTAATTCGGCGAATGTATGAGAATGGCAGATTAGATCCATGTGTGCGGAGCTTCTAGTCACTGACTCTTGTCTCATGCTCGGCCATCACTGATCGGCTCCATTGTCTCATGCTCGGCCATCACTGATCGGCTCCATTGTCTCATGCTCGGCCATCACTGATCGGCTCCATTGTCTCATGCTCGGCCATCACTGATCGGCTCCATTGTCTCATGCTCGGCCATCACTGATCGGCTCCATTGTCTCATGCTCGGCCATCACTGATCGGCTCCATTGTCTCATGCTCGGCCATCACTGATCGGCTCCATTGTCTCATGCTCGGCCATCACTGATCGGCTCCATTGTCTCATGCTCGGCCATCACTGATCCGCTCCATTGTCTCATGCTCGGCCATCACTGATCGGCTCCATTGTCTCATGCTCGGCCATCACTGATCGGCTCCATTGTCTCATGCTCGGCCATCACTGATCGGCTCCATTGTCTCATGCTCGGCCATCACTGATCGGCTCCATTGTCTCATGCTCGGCCATCACTGATCGGCTCCATTGTCTCATGCTCGGCCATCACTGATCGGCTCCATTGTCTCATGCTCGGCCATCACTGATCGGCTCCATTGTCTCATGCTCGGCCATCACTGATCGGCTCCATTGTCTCATGCTCGGCCATCACTGATCGGCTCCATTGTCTCATGCTCGGCCATCACTGATCGGCTCCATTGTCTCATGCTCGGCCATCACTGATCGGCTCCATTGTCTCATGCTCGGCCATCACTGATCGGCTCCATTGTCTCATGCTCGGCCATCACTGATCGGCTCCATTGTCTCATGCTCGGCCATCACTGATCGGCTCCATTGTCTCATGCTCGGCCATCACTGATCGGCTCCATTGTCTCATGCTCGGCCATCACTGATCGGCTCCATTGTCTCATGCTCGGCCATCACTGATCGGCTCCATTGTCTCATGCTCGGCCATCACTGATCGGCTCCATTGTCTCATGCTCGGCCATCACTGATCGGCTCCATTGTCTCATGCTCGGCCATCACTGATCGGCTCCATTGTCTCATGCTCGGCCATCACTGATCGGCTCCATTGTCTCATGCTCGGCCATCACTGATCGGCTCCATTGTCTCATGCTCGGCCATCACTGATCGGCTCCATTGTCTCATGCTCGGCCATCACTGATCGGCTCCATTGTCTCATGCTCGGCCATCACTGATCGGCTCCATTGTCTCATGCTCGGCCATCACTGATCGGCTCCATTGTCTCATGCTCGGCGATCACTGATCGGCTCCATTGTCTCATGCTCGGCCATCCTAGTTTATATAAATATAAATTGGGGTTATTTATAAGTGAGAGACAGGTTATAGTACACAGGTTACAGTACACAGGTTACAGTATACAGGTTATAGTACACAGGTTACAGTATACAGGTTACAGTACACAGGTCACAGTACACAGGTTACAGTATACAGATTACAGTACACAGGTCACAGTACACAGGTTACAGTATACAGGTTACAGTACACAGGTCACAGTACACAGGTCACAGTATACAGGTTATAGTACATAGGTTACAGTATACAGGTTACAGTATACAGGTTACAGTACACAGGTTACAGTATACAGGTTACAGGTCACAGTATACAGGTTACAGTACACAGGTTACAGTATACAGGTTATAGTACATAGGTTACAGTATACAGGTTACAGTATACAGGTTACAGTACACAGGTTACAGTATACAGGTTACAGGTCACAGTATACAGGTTACAGTACACAGGTTACAGTATACAGGTCACAGTACACAGGTTACAGTACACAGGTTACAGTACACAGGTTACAGTATACAGGTTACAGTACACAGGTTACAGTATACAGGTTACAGTATACAGGTTATAGTACACAGGTTATAGTACATAGGTTACAGTATACAGGTTACAGTACACAGGTTACAGTATACAGGTTACAGTATACAGGTTATAGTATACAGGTTACAGTACACAGGTTACAGTATACAGGTTATAGTATACAGGTTACAGTACACAGGTTACAGTATACAGGTTATAGTATACAGGTTACAGTACACAGGTTACAGTATACAGGATACAGTATACAGGTTACAGTACACAGGTTACAGTATACAGGTTACAGTACACAGGTTATAGTACACAGGTTATAGTACATAGGTTACAGTATACAGGTTACAGTACACAGGTTACAGTACACAGGTTACAGTATACAGGTTACAGTACACAGGTTATAGTACACAGGTTATAGTACATAGGTTACAGTATACAGGTTACAGTACACAGGTTACAGTATACAGGTTACAGTATACAGGTTACAGTACACAGGTTACAGTACACAGGTTACAGTATACAGGTTACAGTACACAGGTTACAGTACACAGGTCACAGTATACAGGTTATAGTACACAGGTTACAGTATACAGGTTACAGTATACAGGTTATAGTACACAGGTTACAGTATACAGGTTACAGTATACAGGTTACAGTACACAGGTTACAGTATACAGGTTACAGTATACAGGTTATAGTACACAGGTTACAGTATACAGGTTACAGTATACAGGTTACAGTACACAGGTTACAGTATACAGGTTATAGTACACAGGTTACAGTATACAGGTTACAGTATACAGGTTATAGTACACAGGTTACAGTATACAGGTTACAGTATACAGGTTACAGTACACAGGTTACAGTACACAGGTTATAGTACACAGGTTACAGTATACAGGTTATAGTACACAGGTTACAGTATACAGGTTACAGTATACAGGTTACAGTACACAGGTTACAGTACACAGGTTATAGTACACAGGTTACAGTATACAGGTTACAGTATACAGGTTACAGTACACAGGTTACAGGTTACAGTATACAGGTTATAGTACACAGGTTACAGTATACAGGTTACAGTATACAGGTTACAGTACACAGGTTACAGTATACAGGTTATAGTACACAGGTTACAGTATACAGGTTACAGTATACAGGTTACAGTACACAGGTTATAGTATACAGGTTACAGTACACAGGTTACAGTATACAGGTTACAGTATACAGGTTACAGTACACAGGTTACAGTATACAGGTTACAGTACACAGGTTACAGTACACAGGTCACAGTATACAGGTTACAGTACACAGGTTACAGTATACAGGTTACAGTACACAGGTTACAGTATACAGGTTACAGTATACAGGTTACAGTATACAGGTTACAGTGGACGATAATTGTATGTACTGTGTGACTCCATAGTATTAGGGCAGCTGGGTGATCAGATCCTGGAAGGTTCCGGTCACTGACAGCAAGCACAGGTCTTGTCTATGCTGAGATGTTGAGCGTCTATCAGAAGTTTTTAGTCTTTTTCCTCGGCGGAGCCGTCAGACCTCTCAGGATTCGGCTGGGGATTACGGCGTCTTTGTTCTCTTCTCGTCTCATTCACCTCAGAATGTTCCACAGAAAAGGTTGTGAACTTTACAGGATGAACGCTCCCCGAACAATGATGTAGAGACGGGAAGGAACAATAGCTCTTTGTCACCTGGTGTCAGCGCAGCGTGGAAGAGGATGGAAGCGCGAGGGGAAGACGTGACATTTAGGAGGAACAATGCAGAAACTGGAAAGATTGACGGAGCCAGAACACAGTGCACAGGTGAGAGCGGAGCCGGAACATTCCATAAGTGAGTGCACAGGTGATAGCGGAGCCGGAACATTCCATAAGCGAGTGCACAGGTGAGAGCGGAGCCGGAACATTCCGTAACCCAGTGCAAAGGTGAGAGCAGAGCCGGGACATTCCGTAACCCAGTGCACAGGTGATAGCGGAGCCGGAACATTCCATAAGCGAGTGCACAGGTGAGAGCGGAGCCGGAACATTCCGTAACCCAGTGCAAAGGTGAGAGCGGAGCCGGGACATTCCGTAAGGCCCCCTTCACACGTCCGTGTCAGTTTTTACTGTCAGGAAATCCTGATCAGGAGGCCTTAAATGTCATCAGGATAGTATCAGGATTTCCTGACAGTAATCCGTTTTTACCATCAGGAAACCATCAGGAAAAACCTTCAGGATTTCCTGATCAGAAGAAAAAAAGGACATGTATTTCTGCAAACTGGATGGTCACAGCTTGCAGAACTACAACTCCCATAATGCCCGGCTGACAGGTCATGTTGGGAGTTGTACTTCTGCAGCCTGTGGCCATCCAGGTTGCAGAAGTACAACTCCCATCATGACCTGTCAGCAGGGGGGGAGGCGGAGGTGCCGCTACTCTGATACTCCGAGCGCCGGAGGGGGGGGGGGGCCGGAGGGGGTTGCTACTCTGAGCTCCGGGAGGGGTTTGCTGGGTGAGCGGTCGGGGGTGGAGTGGGCGGAGGGGGTGCCGCTGGGTGCCGGGCTGCTACTCTGAGGTCCGGGGGGGTGCCGCTGGGTGAGGACTCCAGGCGCGGCACCAGGAAGCAGGAGGCCGGGGACGGCAGCAGCAGATGAACACCAGGGAGGCTGGTGAGTCATGCGGGTGGTGGTGGGTGCGTCGGTAACCCGGAATCGCGGGCACTTTCCTGATGTACATCAGGAAAGTGCCCGTGATTCCGGCGCCCCCATAGGCTTCTATGGGGGCGTCAGGGCCGGAATTCCGGATAAAAATAGGACATGTCCTATTTTTTCCGGAGCTATTTTCTGGAACGGACACCCTTCCGGAAAAATCCGGAAGGGTGTCCGTAACCAATTAAAGTCTATGGGTCCGGAAATCCGTCCGGATTTCCTGATAGGAAATCCGGATGGTTTTTCCGGACGTGTGAAGGGGGCCTAACCCAGTGCACAGGTGAGAGCGGAGCCGGAACATTCCATAAGCGAGTGCACAGGTGTGAGCGGAGCCGGAACAATCCATAAGCGAGTGCACAGGTGAGAGCGGAGCCGGAACAATCCATAAGCGAGTGCACAGGTGAGAGCGGAGCCGGAAAAATCCATAAGCGAGTGCACAGGTGAGAGCGGAGCCGGAACATTCCGTAACCCAGTGCACAGGTAAGAGCGGAGCCGGGACATTCTGTAACCCAGTGCACAGGTGAGAGCGGAGTCGGAACATTCTGAAAGCGAGTGCACAGGTGAGTGCGGAGCCGGAACATTCCATAAGCGAGTGCACAGGTGAGAGCGGAGCCGGAACATTCCATAAGCGAGTGCACAGGTGAGAACGGAGCCGGAACATTCTGTAACCCAGTGCACAGGTGAGAGCGGAGCCGGGACATTCCATAAGCGAGTGCACAGGTGAGAGCGGAGCCGGAACATTCCATAAGCGAGTGCACATGTGAGAGCGGAGCCGGAACATTCCATAAGCGAGTGCACATGTGAGAGCTGAGCCGGGACATTCCATAAGCGAGTGCACAGGTGAGAGCGGAGCTGGAACATTTCATAAGCGAGTGCACAGGTGAGAGCGGAGCCGGAACAATCCATAAGCGAGTGCACAGGTGAGAGCGGAGCCGGAACATTCTGTAACCCAGTGCACAGGTGAGAGCGGAGCCGGAATATTCTAAAAGCGAGTGCACAGGTGAGTGCGGAGCCGGAACATTCCATAAGCGAGTGCACAGGTGAGAGCGGAGCCGGAACATTCCATAAGCGAGTGCACAGGTGAGAGCGGAGCCGGAACATTCCATAAGCGAGTGCACAGGTGATAGCGGAGCCGGATCATTCCATAAGCGAGTGCACAGGTGAGAACGGAGCCGGAACATTCTGTAACCCAGTGCACAGGTGAGAGCGGAGCCGGGACATTCCATAAGCGAGTGCACAGGTGAGAGCGGAGCCGGAACATTCCATAAGCGAGTGCACATGTGAGAGCGGAGCCGGAACATTCCATAAGCGAGTGCACATGTGAGAGCTGAGCCGGGACATTCCATAAGCGAGTGCACAGGTGAGAGCGGAGCTGGAACATTTCATAAGCGAGTGCACAGGTGAGAGCGGAGCCGGAACAATCCATAAGCGAGTGCACAGGTGAGAGCGGAGCCGGAACATTCTGTAACCCAGTGCACAGGTGAGAGCGGAGCCGGAATATTCTAAAAGCGAGTGCACAGGTGAGTGCGGAGCCGGAACATTCCATAAGCGAGTGCACAGGTGAGAGCGGAGCCGGAACATTCCATAAGCGAGTGCACAGGTGAGAGCGGAGCCGGAACATTCCATAAGCGAGTGCACAGGTGATAGCGGAGCCGGATCATTCCATAAGCGAGTGCACAGGTGAGAACGGAGCCGGAACATTCTGTAACCCAGTGCACAGGTGAGAGCGGAGCCGGGACATTCCATAAGCGAGTGCACAGGTGAGAGCGGAGCCGGAACATTCCATAAGCGAGTGCACATGTGAGAGCGGAGCCGGAACATTCCATAAGCGAGTGCACAGGTGAGAGCTGAGCCGGAACATTCCATAAGCGAGTGCACAGGTGAGAGCGGAGCTGGAACATTCCATAAGCGAGTGCACAGGTGAGAGCGGAGCCGGAACATTCTGTAACCCAGTGCACAGGTGAGAGCAGAGCCGGAACATTCCATAAGCGAGTGCACAGGTGAGAGCGGAGCCGGAACATTCTGTAACCCAGTGCAAAGGTGAGAGCGGAGCCGGAACATTCCGTAAGTGAGTGCACAGGTGAGAGCAGAGCCGGGACATTCCATAAGCGAGTGCACAGGTGAGAGCGGAGCCGGAACATTCCGTAACCCAGTGCACAGGTGAGAGCAGAGCCGGGACATTCCATAAGCGAGTGCACAGGTGAGAGCGGAGCCGGAACATTCCGTAACCCAGTGCACAGGTGAGAGCGGAGCCGGGACATTCTGTAACCCAGTGCACAGGTGAGAGCAGAGCCGGGACATTCCATAAGTGAGTGCACAGGTGATAGCGGAGCCGGAACATTCCGTAAGTCAGTGCACAGGTGAGAGCGGAGCCGGAACATTCCATAAGCGAGTGCACAGGTGAGAGCAGAGCCGGAACATTCTGTAACCCAGTGCACAGGTGAGAGCGGAGCCGGAACATTCTGTAACCCAGTGCACAGGTGAGAGCGGAGCCGGAACATTCCATAAGCGAGTGCACAGGTGAGAGCAGAGCCGGAACATTCTGTAACCCAGTGCACAGGTGAGAGCGGAGCCGGAACATTCTGTAACCCAGTGCACAGGTGAGAGCGGAGCCGGAACATTCTGAAAGCGAGTGCACAGGTGACAGCGGAGCCGGAACATTCCATAAGCGAGTGCACAGGTGAGAGCGGAGCCGGAACATTCTGTAACCCAGTGCACAGGTGAGAGCGGAGCCGGAACATTCCGTAAGTCAGTGCACAGGTGAGAGTGGAGCCAGAACATTCCATAAGCGAGTGCACAGGTGAGAGCAGAGCCGGAACATTCCATTAGCGAGTGCACAGGTGAGAGCGGAGCCGGAACATTCCGTAAGTCAGTGCACAAGTGAGAGCGGAGCCAGAACATTCCGTAAGCGAATGCACAGGTGAGAGCGGAGCCGGAACATTCTGTAACCCAGTGCACAGGTGAGAGCAGAGCTGGAACATTCTGTAACCCAGTGCACAGGTGAGAGCGGAGCCGGAACAATCCATAAGCGAGTGCACAGGTGAGAGCGGAGCCGGAACAATCCATAAGCGAGTGCACAGGTGAGAGCGGAGCCGGAACATTCCGTAACCCAGTGCACAGGTAAGAGCGGAGCCGGGACATTCTGTAACCCAGTGCACAGGTGAAAGCGGAGCCGGAACATTATGAAAGCGAGTGCACAGGTGAGTGCGGAGCCGGAACATTCCATAAGCGAGTGCACAGGTGAGAGCGGAGCCGGAACATTCCATAAGCGAGTGCACAGGTGAGAGCGGAGCCGGAACATTCCATAAGCGAGTGCACAGGTGAGAGCGGAGCCGGAACATTCCATAAGCGAGTGCACAGGTGAGAACGGAGCCGGAACATTCCATAAGCGAGTGCACAGGTGAGAGCGGAGCTGGAACATTCCATAAGCGAGTGCACAGGTGAGAGCGGAGCCGGAACATTCTGTAACCCAGTGCACAGGTGAGAGCAGAGCCGGAACATTCCATAAGCGAGTGCACAGGTGAGAGCGGAGCCGGAACATTCTGTAACCCAGTGCAAAGGTGAGAGCGGAGCCGGAACATTCCGTAAGCGAGTGCACAGGTGAGAGCAGAGCCGGGACATTCCATAAGCGAGTGCACAGGTGAGAGCTGAGCCGGAACATTCTGTAACCCAGTGTACAGGTGAGAGCAGAGCCGGAACATTCCATAAGCGAGTGCACAGGTGAGAGCGGAGCCGGAACATTCCGTAACCCAGTGCACAGGTGAGAGCGGAGCCGGGACATTCTGTAACCCAGTGCACAGGTGAGAGCAGAGCCGGGACATTCCATAAGTGAGTGCACAGGTGATAGCGGAGCCGGAACATTCCGTAAGTCAGTGCACAGGTGAGAGCGGAGCCGGAACATTCCATAAGCGAGTGCACAGGTGAGAGCAGAGCCGGAACATTCTGTAACCCAGTGCACAGGTGAGAGCGGAGCCTGAACATTCTGAAAGCGAGTGCACAGGTGAGAGCGGAGCCGGAACATTCCATAAGCGAGTGCACAAGTGAGAGCGGAGCCGGAACATTCTGTAACCCAGTGCACAGGTGAGAGCGGAGCCGGAACATTCCATAAGCGAGTGCACAGGTGAGAGCAGAGCCGGAACATTCCATTAGCGAGTGCACAGGTGAGAGCGGAGCCGGAACATTCCATTAGCGAGTGCACAGGTGAGAGCGGAGCCGGAACATTCCGTAAGTCAGTGCACAAGTGAGAGCGGAGCCAGAACATTCCGTAAGCGAGTGCACAGGTGAGAGCGGAGCCGGAACATTCTGTAACCCAGTGCACAGGTGAGAGCGGAGCCAGAACATTCTGTAAGCGAGTGCACAGGGGAGAGCGGAGCCAGAACATTCTGTAACCCAGTGCACAGGTCAGAGCGGAGCCGGAACATTCTGTAAGCGAGTGCACAGGGGAGAGCAGAGCCGGAACATTCTGTAACCCAGTGCACAGGTGAGAGTGGAGCCTGAACATTCTGTAAGCGAGTGCACAGGTGAGAGCGGAGCCGGAACATTCTGTAACCCAGTGCACAGGTGAGAGCGGAGCCGGAACATTCTGTAAGTCAGTGCACAGGTGAGAGTGGAGCCAGAACATTCCATAAGCGAGTGCACAGGTGAGAGCAGAGCCGGAACATTCTGTAACCCAGTGCACAGGTGAGAGCGGAGCCGGAACATTCCGTAAGTCAGTGCACAGGTGAGAGTGGAGCCAGAACATTCCATAAGCGAGTGCACAGGTGAGAGCAGAGCCGGAACATTCCATAAGCGAGTGCACAGGTGAGAGCGTAGCCGGAACATTCCATAAGCGAGTGCACAGGTGAGAGCGGAGCCGGAACATTCTGTAACCCAGTGCACAGGTGAGAGCGGAGCCAGAACATTCTGTAAGCGAGTGCACAGGGGAGAGCGGAGCCGGAACATTCCATAAGCGAGTGCACAGGTGAGAGCGGAGCCGGAACATTCTGTAACCCAGTGCACAGGTGAGAGCGGAGACGGAACATTCCGTAAGTCAGTGCACAGGTGAGAGTGGAGCCAGAACATTCCATAAGCGAGTGCACAGGTGAGAGCAGAGCCGGAACATTCCATTAGCGAGTGCACAGGTGAGAGCGGAGCCGGAACATTCCGTAAGTCAGTGCACAAGTGAGAGCGGAGCCAGAACATTCCGTAAGCGAGTGCACAGGTGAGAGCGGAGCCGGAACATTCTGTAACCCAGTTCACAGGTGAGAGCGGAGCCGGAACATTCCGTAAGTCAGTGCACAGGTGAGAGTGGAGCCAGAACATTCCATAAGCGAGTGCACAGGTGAGAGCAGAGCCGGAACATTCCATAAGCGAGTGCACAGGTGAGAGCGGAGCCGGAACATTCTGAAAGCGAGTGCACAGGTGAGAGCTGAGCCGGAACATTCTGTAACCCAGTGCACAAGTGAGAGCGGAGCCAGAACATTCCATAAGCGAGTGCACAGGTGAGAGCGGAGCCGGAACATTCTGTAACCCAGTGCACAGGTCAGAGCGGAGCCGGCACATTCTATAAGCGAGTGCACAGGGGAGAGCGGAGCCGGAACATTCTGTAAGCGAGTGCACAGGGGAGAGCAGAGCCGGAACATTCTGTAACCCAGTGCACAGGTGAAAGCGGAGTCGGAACATTCTGTAAGTCAGTGCACAGGGGAGAGCAGAGCCGGAACATTCTGTAAGCCAGTGCACAGGTGAAAGCGGAGTCGGAACATTCTGTAAGCCAGTGCACAGGTGAGAGCGGAGCCGGAACATTCTGTAACCCAGTGCACAGGTGAGAGTGGAGCCTGAACATTCTGTAAGCGAGTGCACAGGTGAGAGCGGAGCCGGAACATTCTGTAACCCAGTGCACAGGTGAGAGCGGAGCCGGAACATTCTGTAAGTCAGTGTACAGGTGAGAGTGGAGCCAGAACATTCCATAAGCGAGTGCACAGGTGAGAGCAGAGCCGGAACATTCCATAAGCGAGTGCACAGGTGAGAGCGGAGCCGGAACATTCTGAAAGCGAGTGCACAGGTGAGAGCTGAGCCGGAACATTCTGTAACCCAGTGCACAAGTGAGAGCGGAGCCAGAACATTCCATAAGCGAGTGCACAGGTGAGAGCGGAGCCGGAACATTCTGTAACCCAGTGCACAGGTCAGAGCGGAGCCGGCACATTCTATAAGCCAGTGCACAGGTGAGAGCGGAGCCGGAACATTCTGTAAGCCAGTGCACAGGTGAGAGCGGAGTCGGAACATTCTGTAAGCCAGTGCACAGGTGAGAGCGGAGTCGGAACATTCCGTAAGCGAGTGCACAGGTGAGAGCAGAGCTGGAACATTCTGTAAGCCAGTGCACAGGTGAGAGCGGAGCCGGAACATTCTGTAAGCCAGTGCACAGGTGAAAGCGGAGTCGGAACATTCTGTAAGCCAGTGCACAGGTGAGAGCGGAGCCGGAACATTCTGTAAGCCAGTGCACAGGTGAGAGCGGAGTCGGAACATTCTGTAAGCCAGTGCACAGGTGAGAGCGGAGCCGGAACATTCTGTAAGCCAGTGCACCCAGTGGTCAAACTCCTAGAATAATAACGACGCAGTGGCCTACCTGTAACAATGCTGGCCGGCAGGGCCGGCCTTTGGGGTGTGCGACCTGTGCACTTGCACAGGGCGCATCACTTCCGTCTAGCTGGGGGGGGGGCGCTGAGGCAGAGAGACATCTGTGCAGCCATCTTTCTGCCCGAGCGCTCCCCTAGAGGAGGAGGACAGGGGTGTATGACTGTATGGGGAGGAGGAGGACAGGGGTGTATGACTGTATGGGGAGGAGGAGGACAGGGGTGTATGACTGTATGGGGAGGAGGACAGGGGTGTATGACTGTATGGGGAGGAGGAGGACAGGGGTGTATGACTGTATGGGGAGGAGGACAGGGGTGTATGACTGTATGGGGAGGAGGACAGGGGTGTAGGACTGTATGGGGAGGAGGAGGACAGGGGTGTAGGACTGTATGGGGAGGAGGAGGACAGGGGTGTATGACTGTATAGGGGAGGAGGACAGGGGTGTATGACTGTATAGGGGAGGAGGACAGGGCTGTAGGACTGTATGGGGAGGAGGAGGACAGGGGTGTATGACTGTATGGGGAGGAGGACAGGGGTGTAGGACTGTATGGGGAGGAGGAGGACAGGGGTGTAGGACTGTATGGGGAGGAGGACAGGGGTGTAGGACTGTATGGGGAGGAGGACAGTAGTGTATGACTGTATGGGGAGCAGGACAGGGGTGTATGACTGTATGGGGAGGAGGAGGACAGGGGTGTATGACTGTATGGGGAGCAGGACAGGGGTGTATGACTGTATAGGGGAGGAGGACAGGGGTGTATGACTGTATGGGGAGGAGGAGGACAGGGGTGTATGACTGTATGGGGAGGAGGAGGACAGGGGTGTATGACTGTATGGGGAGGAGGACAGCGGTGTATGACTGTATGGGGAGGAGGAGGACAGGGGTGTATGACTGTATGGGGAGGAGGAGGACAGGGGTGTATGACTGTATGGGGAGGAGGAGGACAGGGGTGTAGGACTGTATGGGGAGGAGGACAGGGGTGTATGACTGTATGGGGAGGAGGAGGACAGGGGTGTAGGACTGTATAGGGGAGGAGGACAGGGGTGTATGACTGTATGGGGAGGAGGACAGGGCTGTAGGACTGTATAGGGGAGGAGGACAGGGCTGTAGGACTGTATGGGGGAGGAGGACAGGGGTGTATGACTGTATGGGGAGGAGGACAGGGGTGTATGACTGTATGGGGAGGAGGAGGACAGGCGTGTATGACTGTATGGGGAGGAGGAGGACAGGGCTGTAGGACTGTATGGGGGAGGAGGAGGACAGGGCTGTAGGACTGTATAGGGGAGGAGGACAGGGCTGTAGGACTGTATGGGGAGGAGGACAGGGGTGTATGACTGTATGGGGAGGAGGACAGGGGTGTATGACTGTATGGGGAGGAGGAGGACAGGGGTGTATGACTGTATGGGGAGCAGGACAGGGGTGTATGACTGTATAGGGGAGGAGGACAGGGGTGTATGACTGTATAGGGGAGGAGGAGGACAGGGGTGTAGGACTGTATGGGGGGGAGGAGGACAGGGGTGTATGACTGTATGGGGAGGAGGAGGACAGGGGTGTATGACTGTATGGGGAGGAGGAGGACAGGGGTGTATGACTGTATGGGGAGGAGGAGGACAGGGGTGTATGACTGTATGGGGAGGAGGAGGACAGGGGTGTATGACTGTATGGGGAGGAGGAGGACAGGGGTGTATGACTGTATGGGGAGGAGGACAGGGGTGTATGACTGTATGGGGGAGGAGGACAGGGGTGTATGACTGTATAGGGGAGGAGGAGGACAGGGGTGTAGGACTGTATGGGGGGGAGGAGGACAGGGGTGTAGGACTGTATGGGGAGGAGGACAGTAGTGTATGACTGTATGGGGAGCAGGACAGGGGTGTATGACTGTATGGGGAGGAGGAGGACAGGGGTGTATGACTGTATGGGGAGCAGGACAGGGGTGTATGACTGTATAGGGGAGGAGGACAGGGGTGTATGACTGTATGGGGAGGAGGAGGACAGGGGTGTATGACTGTATGGGGAGGAGGAGGACAGGGGTGTATGACTGTATGGGGAGGAGGACAGCGGTGTATGACTGTATGGGGAGGAGGAGGACAGGGGTGTATGACTGTATGGGGAGGAGGAGGACAGGGGTGTATGACTGTATGGGGAGGAGGAGGACAGGGGTGTAGGACTGTATGGGGAGGAGGACAGGGGTGTATGACTGTATGGGGAGGAGGAGGACAGGGGTGTAGGACTGTATAGGGGAGGAGGACAGGGGTGTATGACTGTATGGGGAGGAGGACAGGGCTGTAGGACTGTATAGGGGAGGAGGACAGGGCTGTAGGACTGTATGGGGGAGGAGGACAGGGGTGTATGACTGTATGGGGAGGAGGACAGGGGTGTATGACTGTATGGGGAGGAGGAGGACAGGCGTGTATGACTGTATGGGGAGGAGGAGGACAGGGCTGTAGGACTGTATGGGGGAGGAGGAGGACAGGGCTGTAGGACTGTATAGGGGAGGAGGACAGGGCTGTAGGACTGTATGGGGAGGAGGACAGGGGTGTATGACTGTATGGGGAGGAGGACAGGGGTGTATGACTGTATGGGGAGGAGGAGGACAGGGGTGTATGACTGTATGGGGAGCAGGACAGGGGTGTATGACTGTATAGGGGAGGAGGACAGGGGTGTATGACTGTATAGGGGAGGAGGAGGACAGGGGTGTAGGACTGTATGGGGGGGAGGAGGACAGGGGTGTATGACTGTATGGGGAGGAGGAGGACAGGGGTGTATGACTGTATGGGGAGGAGGAGGACAGGGGTGTATGACTGTATGGGGAGGAGGAGGACAGGGGTGTATGACTGTATGGGGAGGAGGAGGACAGGGGTGTATGACTGTATGGGGAGGAGGAGGACAGGGGTGTATGACTGTATGGGGAGGAGGACAGGGGTGTATGACTGTATGGGGGAGGAGGACAGGGGTGTATGACTGTATGGGGAGGAGGACAGGGGTGTATGACTGTATGGGGAGGAGGAGGACAGGGGTGTATGACTGTATGGGGAGGAGGAGGACAGGGGTGTATGACTGTATGGGGAGGAGGACAGGGGTGTATGACTGTACGGGGGAGGAGGACAGGGGTGTATGACTGTATGGGGAGGAGGAGGACAGGGGTGTATGACTGGGGAGGAGGACAGGGGTGTATGACTGTATGGGGAGGAGGAGGACAGGGGTGTATGACTGTATGGGGAGGAGGACAGGGGTGTATGACTGTATGGGGAGGAGGAGGACAGGGGTGTAGGACTGTATGGGGAGGAGGAGGACAGGGGTGTATGACTGTATGGGGAGGAGGACAGGGTGTATGACTGTATGGGGAGGAGGACAGGGGTGTATGACTGTATGGGGAGGAGGAGGACAGGGGTGTATGACTGTATGGGGAGGAGGAGGACAGGGTGTAGGACTGTATGGGGAGGAGGAGGACAGGGGTGTATGACTGTATGGGAGGAGGAGGACAGGGGTGTATGACTGTATAGGGGAGGAGGACAGGGTGTATGACTGTATGGGGAGGAGGAGGACAGGGGTGTATGACTGTATGGGGAAGAGGAGGACAGGGGTGTAGGACTGTATGGGGAGGAGGAGGACAGGGGTGTATGACTGTATGGGGAGAAGGAGGACAGGGGTGTATGACTGTATGGGGAGGAGGACAGGGGTGTATGACTGCAGTCCCCCCAGTAACAGTACAGGGCTGTAACATAGGAGGAATGGATGGGCTGCAGCAGGCAGGATACCACACACAGCTACAAGTTATCCTGCCCGCTGCAGCCCATTATTCCTCCTATCCTGTACTGTTACTGAGGGGATGAGATGACAGGTCAGCTGCAAATCCACCTTCAGCTCTGACATGGCCGCGTCCCTGCACACACAGCACAACGTGTGCAGCGCTCGCCGTCCGGGTGTGTGGGGGGGGGGGGGCGCTCGGACGGGACTGGACCAGGAGGGGGGACCAGCACAGTCCCGTCCGAGCCCCCCCCCCCCCCCCCCGGCCGGCGAGCGCTGCACACGTTGTCCTGTGTGTGCAGGGAGGCGGCCGTGTCAGAGCTGGAGTAGCAAGCAGCACGTGAAGGCGGCTGTCCTGTACTCCCCTCAGTGAGCACGGACGCCGGACCGGACGGGTGGTGGGCGCATGGACGGTGCGGCAGGACGGTGCCTCGGCAAGGGTGGACAGGTGCGCGCATAGGGGGGGTGGGGAGAGGGTCGCTTGGACCAGACGGAGCGGCATTGTCACCTGGGCCCTGCTGCTCCCGCACCGATACCGGCGTCCCTGCACATGGCGTGCAGCGCTCGTGCCGGGCCGATTGTGTGTGTGTGCGCGTGGGGCTCTGACAGGACGGGTGCGGGGACAATTACCGTCCTGGCTAAGTTGAAGTCGGTTAACTGATGCCAGTGACGGTATCGGTATTTTTGCGGTATACCGCAAGACATCTGTGCAGCCATCTTTCTGCCCGAGCGCTCCCCTAGAGGAGGAGGACAGGGGTGTATGACTGTATGGGGAGGAGGAGGAGGACAGGGGTGTATGACTGTATGGGGAGGAGGAGGACAGGGGTGTATGACTGTATGGGGAGGAGGACAGGGGTGTATGACTGTATGGGGAGAAGGAGGACAGGGGTGTAGGACTGTATGGGGAGGAGGACCTGTACTAATCCTATGGAAACCCTGTACTAATCCTATGGAAACCCTGTACTAATCCTATGGAAACCCTGTACTAATCCTATGGGAACCCTGCACTGACCCTATGGAAACCCTGTACTAATCCTATGGAAACTCTGCAATAACCCTATAGAAACCCTACACTAACCCTATGGAAACCCTGTACTAATCCTATGGACACCCTGTACTAATCCTATGGAAACCCTGCACTAACACTATGGAAACCCTGCACTGACCCTATAGAAACCCTGCACTGACCCTATGGAAACCCTGTACTAATCCTATGGAAACCCTGCACTAACACTATAGAAACCGTGCACTAACCCTATGGAAACCCTGTACTAATCCTATGGAAACCCTGTACTAATCCTATGGAAACCCTGTACTAATCCTATGGAAACCCTGCACTAACCCTATAGAAACCCTGCACTAACACTATGGAAACCCTGCACTAACACTATGGAAACCCTGTACTAATTTAGCAGAAACAACAGGAAGGTCATCAAAGAGCTAATGACACAATTATTAATTCCCAAAATGATTTTCTAGAATCACTGGGTGCAGGATACGAGAGGCCTCCATGTCTCCTATCTGGGAGGCCAATAAGCTGTCCGGGCCCCATGCTTTTACCACTAGGGCCACAGGTATCGGCCTTCCTAGAGTAAATTGAGAGTGCTATGGGCTGGGACTGATGATGTCATCACCTGGGCTGGGACTGATTATGATGTCACCCCCCATGCTCCTCCTCCTCTATAGGGGGTGGCGTCCTTTGTTATTGCTGGGCCTGATAATGTCACCACCTGGGCTGGCCGTAGTTATGATGTCACCACCTGGGCTGGCCGTAGTTATGATGTCACCACCTGGGCTGGCCGTAGTTATGATGTCACCACCTGGGCTGGCCGTAGTTATGATGTCACCACATGGGCTCGCTGCAGTTACGATGTCACCACCTGGGCTCGCCGTAGTTATGATGTCACCACCTGGGCTGGCTGTAGTTGTGATGTCACCACCTGGGCTGGCTGTAGTTATGATGTCACCACCTGGGCTCGCCGTAGTTATGATGTCACCACCTGGGCTGGCTGTAGTTGTGATGTCACCACCTGGGCTGGCTGTAGTTATGATGTCACCACCTGGGCTCGCTGCAGTTATGATGTCACCACCGGGGCTGGCTGCAGTTACGATGTCACCACCTGGGCTCGCCGTAGTTATGATGTCACCAGACTGCATTTCTCCTTCCTCGCCTCCCAGGAGCTGTAACCTTTTCCTTTCTCCATCTATAGAGCTGGATGAGGACTCTGTGGGAGGGAAAACTGCAATTCTGCTCTGGGTTTTGGGTTTTGCAATGTTCAGTGTGCAGAATAGATGAAGGCTCCCATGGTGCATCACTCCCTGCTGATATAAGAAAAACCATCTTGGAAGAGGAAGAGGAAAGAGCTGCCTGTAGAGCTCAGAGACATGACTGTGTGGGGGAGGAAAGAGCTGCCTGTAGAGCTCAGAGACAGAAATCTGCGGAGGAGGAAAGAGCTGCCTGTAGAGCTCAGAGACATGACTGTGTGGAGGAGGAAAGAGCTGCCTGTAGAGCTCAGAGACAGGATTGTGTGGAGGAGGAAAGAGCTGCCTGTAGAGCTCAGAGACAGGACTGTGTGGAGGAGGAGGAAAGAGCTGCCTGTAGAGGTCAGAGACAGGACTGTGTGGAGGAGGAAAGAGCTGCCTGTAGAGCTCAGAGACAGGACTGTGTGGAGGAGGAAAGAGCTGCCTGTAGAGCTCAGAGACAGGACTGTGTGGAGAAGGAAAGAGCTGCCTGTAGAGCTCAGAGACAGGACTGTGTGGAGGAGGAAGGAGCTGCCCATAGAGCTCAGAGACAGGACTGTGTGGAGGAGGAAAGAGCTGCCTGTAGAGCTCAGAGACAGGACTGTGTGGAGGAGGAAAGAGCTGCCTGTAGAGCTCAGAGACAGGACTGTGTGGCGGAGGAAACAGCTGCCTGTAGAAGTCAGAGACAGAACTGTGTGGAGGAGGAAAGAGCTGCCTGTAGGGAGCAGAGACAGGACTGTGTGGAGGAGGAAAGAGCTGCCTGTAGGGCTCAAAGACAGGACTGTGTGGAGGAGGAAAGAGCTGCCTGTAGAGCTCAGAGACAGGACTGTGTGGAGGAGGAAAGAGCTGCCTGTAGAGCTCAGAGACAGGACTGTGTGGAGGAGGAAAGAGCTGCCTGTAGAGCTCAAAGACAGGACTGTGTGGAGGAGGAAAGAGCTGCCTGTAGAGCTCAGAGACAGGACTGTGTGGAGTAGGAAAGAGCTGCCTGTAGAGCTCAGAGACAGGACTGTGTGGAAAAGGAAAGAGCTGCCTGTAGAGCTCAGAGACAGGACTGTGTGGAGGAGGAGGAAAGAGCTGCCTGTAGAGCTCAGAGACAGGACTGTGTGGAGGAGGAGGAAAGAGCTGCCTGTAGAGGTCAGACACAGAACTGTGTGGAGGAGGAAAGAGCTGCCTGTAGAGCTCAGAGACAGAACTGTGTGGAGGAGGAAAGAGCTGCCTGTAGAGCTCAGAGACAGGACTGTGTAGAGGAGGAAAGAGCTGCCTGTAGAGATCAGAGACAGGATTGTGTGGAGGAGGAGGAAAGAGCTGCCTGTAGAGCTCAGAGACAGAACTGTGTGGAGGAGGAGGAAAGAGCTGCCTGTAGAGATTAGAGACAGGACTGTGTGGAGGAGGAGGAAAAGGCTGCCTGTAGAGCTCAGAGACAGGACTGTGTGGGGGAGGAAAGAGCTGCCTGTAGAGCTCAGAGACAGTACTGTGTGGAGGAGGAAAGAGCTGCCTGTAGACCTCAGAGACAGAACTGTGTGGAGGAGGAAAGAGCTGCCTGTAGAGCTCAGAGACAGGACTGTGTGGGGGAGGAAAGAGCTGCCTGTAGAGCTCAGAGACAGCACTGTGTGGAAGAAAAAAAAAAACTGCCTGTAGAGCTCAGAGACAGGACTGTGTGGAGGAGGAAAGAGCTGCCTGTAGAGCTCAGAGACAGGACTGTGTGGAAGAGGAAAGAGCTGCCTGTGTAGCTCAGAGACAGGACTGTGTGGAGGAGGAAAGGGGTGCCTGTAGAGCTCAGAGACAGGACTGTGTGGAGGAGGAAAGAGCTGCCTGTAGAGCTCAGAGACAGGACTGTGTGGAGGAAGAAAGAGCTGCCTGTAGAGCTCAAAACAGGACTGTGTGGAGGAGGAGGAAAGAGCTGCCTGTAGAGCTCAGAGACAGGACTGTGTGGAGGAAGAAAGAGCTGCCTGTAGAGCTCAGAGACATGACTGTGTGGGGGAGGAAAGAGCTGCCTGTAGAGGTCAGAGACAGAACTGTGTGGAGGAGGAAAGAGCTGCCTGTAGAGCACAGAGACAGTACTGTGTGGAGGAAGAGGAAAGAGCTGCCTGTAGAGCTCAGAGACAGGACTGTGTGTAGAAGGAGGAAAGAGCTGCCTGTAGAGCTCAGAGACAGGAGTGTGTGGAGGAGGAGGAGGAAAGAGCTGCCTGTAGAGCTCAGAGACAGGACTGTGTGGAGGAGGAAAGAGCTGCCTGTAGAGATCAGAGACAGGACTGTGTGGAGGAGGAAAGAGCTGCCTGTAGAGCTCAGAGACAGGACTGTGTGGAGGAGGAAAGAGCTGCCTGTAGAGCTCAGAGACAGAACTGTGTGGAGGAGGAAACGGCTGCCTGTAGAGCTCAGAGACAGCACTGTGTGGAGGAGGAAAGAGCTGCCTGTAGAGCTCAGAGACAGGACTGTGTGGAGGAGGAAAGAGCTGCCTGTAGAGGTCAGAGACAGAACTGTGTGGAGGAGGAAAGGGCTGCCTGTAGGGAGCAGAGACAGGACTGTGTGGAGGAGGAAAGAGCTGCCTGTAGAGCTCAGAGACAGGACTGTGTGGAGGAGGAAAGAGCTGCCTGTAGAGGTCAGAGACAGGACTGTGTGGAGGAGGAAAGAGCTGCCTGTAGAGCTCAGAGACATGACTGTGTGGAGGAGGAAAGAGCTGCCTGTAGAGCTCAGAGACATGACTGTGTGGAGGAGGAAAGAGCTGCCTGTAGAGCTCAGAGACAGGACTGTGTGGAGGAGGAAAGAGCTGCCTGTAGAGCTCAAAGACAGGACTGTGTGGAGGAGGAGGAAAGAGCTGCCTGTAGAGCTCAGAGACAGGACTGTGTGGAGGAGGAGGAAAGAGCTGCCTGTAGAGCTCAGAGACAGGACTGTGTAGAGGAGGAAAGAGCTGCCTGTAGAGGTCAGAGACAGAACTGTGTGGAGGAGGAAAGAGCTGCCTGTATAGCTCAGAGACAGAACTGTGTGGAGGAGGAAAGAGCTGCCTGTAGAGCTCAGAGACATGACTGTGTGGGGGAGGAAAGTGCTGCCTGTAGAGCTCAGAGACAGGATTGTGCGGAGGAAGAGGAAAGAGCTGCCTGTAGAGCTCAGAGACAGGACTGTGTGGAGGAGGAAAGTGCTGCCTGTAGAGCTCAGAGACAGGATTGTGCGGAGGAGGAGGAAAGAGCTGCCTGTAGAGCTCAGAGACAGAACTGTGTGGAGGAGGAGGAAAGAGCTGCCTGTAGAGCTCAGAGACAGGACTGTGTGGAGGAGGAGGAAAGAGCTGCCTGTAGAGCTCAGAGACAGGACTGTGTGGAGGAGGAGGAAAGAACTACCTGTAGAGCTCAGAGACAGGACTGTGTGGAGGAGGAGGAAAGAGCTGCCTGTAGAGCTCAGAGACAGGACTGTGTGGAGGAAGAGGAAAGAGTTGCCTGTAGAGCTCAGAGACAGGACTGTGTGGAGGAGGAAAGAGCTGCCTGTAGAGCTCAGAGACAGGACTGTGTGGAGGAGGAAAGAGCTGCCTGTAGAGCTCAGAGACAGGATTATGTGGAGGAGGAAAGAGCTGCCTGTAGAGCTCAGAGACAGGACTGTGTGGAGGAGGAAATAGCTGCCTTTAGAGCTCAGAAACTGGACTGTGGGGAGGAGGAAAGAGCTGCCTGTAGAGCTCAGAGACAGGACTGTGTGGAGGAGGAAAGAGTTGCCTGTAGAGCTCAGAGACAGGACTGTGTGGAGGAGGAAAGAGCTAACTGTAGAGCTCAGAGACAAGACTGTGTGGAGGAGGAAAGAGCTGCCTGTAGAGCTCAGAGACAGGGCTGTGTGGAGGAGGAAAGAGCTGCCTGTAGAGCTCAGAGACAGGACTGTGTGGGGGAGGAGGAAAGAGCTGCCTGTAGACCTCAGAGACAGAAATGTGTGGAGGAGGAAAGAGCTGCCTGTAGAGCTCAGAGACAGGACTGTGTGGAGGAGGAGGAAAGAGCTGCCTGTAGAGCTCAGAGACAGGACTGTGTGGAGGAGGAAAGAGCTGCCTGTAGAGCTCAGAGACAGAACTGTGTGGAGGAGGAGGAAAGAGCTGCCTGTAGACCTCAGAGACAGAAATGTGTGGAGGAGGAAAGAGCTGCCTGTAGAGCTCAGAGACAGGACTGTGTGGAGGAGGAGGAAAGAGCTGCCTGTAGAGCTCAGAGACAGGACTGTGTGGAGGAGGAAAGAGCTGCCTGTAGAGCTCAGAGACATGACTGTGTGGGGGGAGGAAATAGCTGCCTGTAGAGCTCAGAGACAGGACTGTGTGGAGGAGGAGGAAAGAGCTGCCTGTAGAGCTCAGAGACAGGACTGTGTGGAGGAGGAGGAAAGAGCTGCCTGTAGAGCTCAGAGACAGGACTGTGTGGGGGGAGGAAAGAGCTGCCTGTAGAGCTCAGAGACAGGACTGTGTGGAGGAGGAGGAAAAGGCTGCCTGTAGGGCTCAGAGACAAGACTGTGTGGAGGAGGAAAGAGCTGCATGTAGAGCTCAGAGACAGGGCTGTGTGGAGGAGGAAAGAGCTGCCTGTAGAGCACAGAGACAGGACTGTGTGGAGGAGGAAAGAGCTGCCTGTAGAGCTCAGAGACAGGACTGTGTGGAGGAGGAAAGAGCTGCCTGTAGAGCTCAGAGACAGGACTGTGTGGAGGGGGAAAGAGCTGCCTGTAGAGCTCAGAGACAGGACTGTGTGGAGGAGGAGGAAAGAGCTGCCTGTAGAGCTCAGAGACAGGACTGTGTGGAGGAGGAGGAAAGAGCTGCCTGTAGAGCTCAGAGACAGGACTGTGTGGAGGAGGAAAGAGCTGCCTGTAGAGCTCAGAGACTGGACTGTGTGGATCAGGAAAGAGCTGCTTGTAGAGCTTAGAGACTGGACCGTGTGGAGGAGGAGGATAGAGCTGCCTGTAGAGCTCAGAAACAGGATTGTGTGGCGGCAGAAAGAGCTGCCTGTAGAGCTCAGAGACAGGACTGTGTGGAGGAGGAAAGAGCTGCCTGTAGAGCTCAGAGACAGGACTGTGTGGAAAAGGAGGAAAGAGCTGCCTGTAGAGCTCAGAGACAGGACTGTGTGGAGGAGGAATAAGCTGCCTGTAGAGCTCAGAGACAGGACTGTGTGGAGGAAGGAAGAGCTACCTGTAGAGCTCAGAGACAGGACTGTGTGGAGGAGGAGGAAAAAGCTGCCTGTAGAGCTCAGAGACAGGACTGTGTGGAGGAAGAAAGAGCTGCCTGTAGAGCTCAGAGACATGACTGTGTGGGGGAGGAAAGAGCTGCCTGTAGAGCTCAGAGATAGGACTGTGTGGAGGAGGAAAGAGCTGCCTGTAGAGCTCAGAGACAGGACTGTGTGGAGGATGAAAGAGCTGCTTGTAGAGCTCAGAGACAGGACTGTGTGGAGGAGGAAAGAGCTGCCTGTAGAGCTCAGAGACAGGACTGTGTGGAGGAGGAAAGAGCTGCCTGTAGAGCTCAGAGACAGGACTGTGTGGAGGAGGAAAGAGCTGCCTGTAGAGCTCAGAGACAGGACTGTGTGGAGGAGGAAAGAGCTGCCTGTAGAGCTCAGAGACAGAACTGTGTGGAGGAGGAAAGGGCTGCCTGTAGAGCTCAGAGACAGGACTGTGTGGAGGAAGAAAGAGCTGCCTGTAGAGCTCAGAGACATGACTGTGTGGGGGAGGAAAGAGCTGCCTGTACAGCTCAGAGACAGGACTGTGTGGAGGAGGGGGAGGAAAGAGCTGCCTGTAGAGGTCAGAGACAGAACTGTGTGGAGGAGGAAAGAGCTGCCTGTAGAGCACAGAGACAGGACTGTGTGGAGGAGGAGGAAAGAGCTGCCTGTAAAGCTCAGAGACATGACTGTGTGGGGGAGGAAAGAGCTGCCTGTAGAGGTCAGAGACAGAACTGTGTGGAGGAGGAAAGGGCTGCCTGTAGAGCTCAGAGACAGGACTGTGTGGAGGAAGAAAGAGCTGCCTGTAGAGCTCAGAGACAGGACTGTGTGGAGGAGGGGGAGGAAAGAGCTGCCTGTAGAGGTCAGAGACAGAACTGTGTGGAGGAGGAAAGAGCTGCCTGTAGAGCACAGAGACAGGACTGTGTGGAGGAGGAGGAAAGAGCTGCCTGTAAAGCTCAGAGACAGGACTGTGTGGAGGAGGAAAGAGCTGCCTGTAGAGCTCAGAGACAGGACTGTGTGGAGGAGGAGGAAAGAGCTGCCTGTAGAGCTCAGAGACAGGACTGTGTGGAGGAGGAAAGAGCTGCCTGTAGGGAGCAGAGACAGGACTGTGTGGAGGAGGAAAGAGCTGCCTGTAGAGCTCAGAGACAGAACTGTGTGGAGGAGGAAAGGGCTGCCTGTAGAGCTCAGAGACAGGACTGTGTGGAGGAGGAGGAAAGAGCTGCCTGTAGAGCTCAGAGACATGACTGTGTGGGGGAGGAAAGAGCTGCCTGTAGAGGTCAGAGACAGAACTGTGTGGAGGAGGAAAGAGCTGCCTGTAGAGCACAGAGACAGGACTGTGTGGAGGAGGAGGAAAGAGCTGCCTGTAAAGCTCAGAGACAGGACTGTGTGGAGGAGGAAAGAGCTGCCTGTAGAGCTCAGAGACAGGACTGTATGGAGGAGGAGGAAAGAGCTGCCTGTAGAGCTCAGAGACAGGACTGTGTGGAGGAGGAAAGAGCTGCCTGTAGAGCTCAGAGACAGGACTGTGTGGAGAAGCAGATCTGGAGAAGAGGACAAACACATCCCTGCTGCACTGACAGTTCCCAAGAGCTCAGCGGCCTCCATAATTCTTACATGAAGGAAGATGAAACAAGCCCAATGGTCATTCTGGCTGAGGTCCACAGATCCTGTGTGCAGATGAGAGAAACTTCCAGAAGGTCATCAGCGCAGCCTCCACCAATCCGGTGCTAATGGTTATGAGCTGCCAGACAGAAGCCGCTCCGCAGTAACAGACACATAAACCCGCCAGGAGGTTACACAGAAGCAGCTGACGGAGTCTCAGACCGTGGGGAACAAGATTCTCTGAGGAAACCAGGATGGAACTTTATGGCCTCAATTCTGAGCATCATTTCTGGAGGAAACCACCAGCCCGATACCATGCCTGCAGTATATATATATATAATATGTCTTGGTGTCATCTTTACTGTGTTTCTAACACACTCCTCATGAATCAGGATGAATACGGCTGCAGTGCAGGAAAAGAAGTCGTATAATTCTTCCCAGTTTTTAGCTCGAACCCTCCGGTTACTTATACGGTTCCTGCTGCGGCGGAGGAGAATAGATCTGCGACGTGGAGCGTTTCGTAAAACCTTCAGCCTGAGATACGATGACAGGAGCCTTAATGCAATGTTAAACACAATCTTACGGAAAACGATATTCAGCGCTCAACATGCGGATTGTTCAGCGTTTATTAAGTCATAAGTCACAAGTGTGCGGGATCCACGCGGCGATTTACGGCCCCAAACTCACCGGTAATTGTTATAAGAAGCCACAAAATCTGAAGACTGAGGCCGTTGCCTTGTGTGAAAAATTGTTTTACATTAAAAACGGCCAGATAGAAGTCTGCTGTCAGCCGCGAGGCGGCAAACCGTAACGGACGACCGCCGCGCCGAGAGCAGAGATCCCGTCCCTAATGTGTCGGTGCTTAATATTCCGATTAAGTCGTTGGGATTGTTAGTTACATTTGCTGGATTATCGCTAACTACACGAAGCAATTACTTTCTAACAGGCGACGGCAGAGTCCTGGGCGCCATTGTGTCTCCAGAACGATTGGCTTAATTATTCAGAAGACAAATAGAAGAATCGGCAGACGAAAATCAGTTGTTTCCTCAACTTTATCCAATCATCATTACTTTACTAAGAAGATTCTGTCCAGTGACTTCTCCGGAGTTTTCTAGAATAAATTAAAGGGGCTGAAAAGGCGATCTGTATATTAAGAAGCATTCTCCATATATTACATAGCTACTATAATAGACAACTGTACAGCAAGGACCGGCACCCCTCTCGCCACTCAGTCCGAAGCATCAGCAGGTGAACAACACGTGACCGCACAGTTCAGCTATATGGATGGAGCACAGCCGCGGGGTGCGTCTTATAACTAGGCAGTATGTGAACTGCAACAGTAGAGACAGTAAAGCGCACTCACCACATCGGCTGAAGAAGAGATCCTTTATTTCATGAAAGTCCTTTAACAAATGGGGGAGGGAGGAAAGTGGACCACATCCGGAAGAAGCGTCATGTGACTCAAGAACAGTTGTTTGCTGTAAGGACGCCGACCTGCACTTGCTACTATAATACTGCTCCCTATATACAGGGATATACTACTATAATACTGCCCCTATATACAGAAATATAACTACTATAATACTGCCCCTATATACAGGAATATAACTACTATAATACTGCTCCTATATACAGGAATATACTACTATAATACAGCTCCTATATACAGGAATATAACTACTATAATACTGCTCCTATATACAGGGATATAACTACTATAATACTGCTCCTCTATACAGGAATATACTACTATAATACTGCTCCCTATATACAGGAATATAACTACTATAATACTGCTCCTATATACAGGAATATAACTACTATAATACTGCCCCCTATATACAGGGATATACTACTATAATACTGCTCCTATATACAGGAATATACTACTATAATACTGCTCCTATATACAGGAATATACTACTATAATACTGCTCCTATATACAAGAATATACTCCTACAATACTGCTCCCTATATACAGGAATATAACTACTATAATACTGCTTCTATATACAGGAATATACTACTATAATACTGCCCCCTATATACAGGAATATACTACTATAATACTGCTCCTACATACAGGGATATACTACTATAATACTGCTCCTATATACAGGAATATACTACTATAATACTGCTCCCTATATACAGGGATATACTACTATAATACTGCTCCTATATACAGGGATATACTACTATAATACTGCTCCTATATACAGGGATATACTACTATAATACTGCTCCTATATACAGGAATATACTACTATAATACTGCTCCTATATACAGGAATATAACTACTATAATACTGCTCCCTATATACAGGAATATAACTACTATAATACTGCTCCTATATACAGGAATATACTACTATAATACTGCTCCTATATACAGGGATATAACTGCTATAATACTGCTCCCTATATACAGGAATATACTACTATAATACTGCTCCTATATACAGGAATATACTACTATAATACTGCTCCTATATACAGGAATATACTACTATAATACTGCTCCTATATACAGGGATATAACTACTATAATACTGCTCCTATATACAGGAATATACTACTATAATACTGCTCCTATATACAGGAATATAACTACTATAATACTGCTCCTATATACAGGAATATACTACTATAATACTGCTCCTATATACAGGAATATAACTACTATAATACTGCTCCTATATACAGGGATATAACTACTATAATACTGCTCCTATATACAGGGATATAACTACTATAATACTGCTCCTATATACAGGAATATACTACTATAATACTGCTCCTATATACAGGAATATAACTACTATAATACTGCTCCTATATACAGGAATATACTACTATAATACTGCTCCTATATACAGGAATATAACTACTATAATACTGCTCCTATATACAGGGATATAACTACTATAATACTGCTCCTATATACAGGAATATAACTACTATAATACTGCTCCTATATACAGGAATATACTACTATAATACTGCTCCTATATATAGGGATATAACTACTATAATACTGCTCCTATATACAGGGATATACTACTATAATACTGCTCCTATATACAGGAATATAACTACTATAATACTGCTCCTATATACAGGGATATACTACTATAATACTGCTCCTATATACAGGAATATACTACTATAATACTGCCCCTATATACAGGGATATAACTACTATAATACTGCTCCTATATGCAGGAATATACTACTATAATACTGCTCCTATATACAGGAATATACTACTATAATACTGCCCCCTATATACAGGAATATAACTACTATAATACTGCTCCTATATACAGGAATATAACTACTATAATACTGCTCCTATATACAGGGATATACTACTATAATACTGCTCCTATATACAGGGATATAACTACTATAATACTGCTCCTATATACAGGAATATAACTACTATAATACTGCTCCTATATACAGGAATATACTACTATAATACTGCTCCTATATACAGGAATATACTACTATAATACTGACTGCTCCTATATACAGGGATATAACTACTATAATACTACTCCTATATACAGGAATATAACTACTATAATACTGCCCCTATATACAGGAATATACTACTCCTAACACTCCTAATAATACTGCTCCAGTGTATAGTTGTACTGATGTGCGGTTGTATATCTGGACACTGCAATATATCACATTGTTCTGGTATTTTCTATCATCGATAGTCTTGGTTGTCGGGATATTTACGTGAATGAGATGTCAGTATTTCATGTTGAATGTTTTGCCCCTCGGACACTTATTTTCGGTTTCAGGTGACTAATTGGGATGTGTCGTATGTTTTGGTGGTCGGCTCCCGGCAGGTGACTGGTGGCTGTGGTGGTCTGCTCCCGGCAGGTGACTGGTGGCTGTGGTGGTCGGCTCCCGGCAGGTGACTGGTGGCTGTGGTGGTCGGCTCCCGGCAGGTGACTGGTGGCTGTGGTGGTCTGTTCCCGGCAGGTGACTGATGGCTGTGGTGGTCGGCTCCCGGCAGGTGACTGATGGCTGTGGTGGTCTGTTCCCGCCAGGTGACTGATGGCTGTGGTGGTCTGTTCCCGCCAGGTGACTGATGGCTGTGGTGGTCGGCTCCCGGCAGGTGACTGGTGGCTGTGGTGGTCGGCTCCCGGCAGGTGACTTATGGCTGTGGTGGTCGGCTCCCGGCAGGTGACTGATGGCTGTGGTGGTCGGCTCCCGGCAGGTGACTGATGGCTGTGGTGGTCGGCTCCCGGCAGGTGACTGATGGCTGTGGTGGTCGGCACCTTGCGGTGGTGGTGCTCTGTGGAGGTGGATGAAAGATGCTGCTGAGTTTGTTGTGGAAGTGAAATGTGCTGCTCTGCAGTACATACAGCAGCTAATAAGTATCGGAAGACTGGAGAGAACACAACTTCCTGAAGGACATACAGCAGCTGATAAGTACTGGAAGACTGCAGATTTTTATATAGAAGTAAAGTACAAATCTATATAACTTTCAATACATAGCAGGAAAGGGGCCCCGCAGCAAAGACTCCTTCTAGGACACGTGACCCTGGACAGACAGACGGACGGGCGCTGGGGGGGGTCGTTAGTTCGGGGGTTATTTCCCTTGTTTTTCGGGATACTTTCCCCTCCTTTCATTTGCATATTTGTATTTTTGTTATTGAATATTTGTTACATTCTGTAAATATGGGAATAAAATCCATTGCTGATTCTCTCCTTGTTTATGCCCCCTCCCCCGATCTGTACACAGCGGCTCCGGGGGAGGGGGGGGGATTGGCAGCAGAATAGTCGCCTGTAGTTGAAGCCGGGACGCCGGACCCCCAGGACCCCCTCCCACCGGTGTATTGTCTGTGAGATGAGGAGATGCTTGGAAGATGTGTCACCAGTTTACACCAGTGATTTACATCCAGTCGTCTCTGATGACGGGAAGAAATGTTTCTAAAAAGTTTGTCAAAACCGTTTCTTCCAGGGATAGTCGCACGGACACGGAGAGCGGACCCCAGGCTGAGACCCCTAGATACACGGACACGGAGAGCGGACCCCAGGCTGAGACCCCTAGATACACGGACACGGAGAGCGAACCCCAGGCTGAGACCCCTAGATACACGGACACGGAGAGCGGACCCCAGGCTGTGACCCCTAGATACACGGACACGGAGAGCGGACTCCAGGCTGAGACCCCTAGATACAAGGACACGGAGAGCGGACCCCAGGCTGAGACCCCTAGATACACGGACACGGAGAGCGGACCCCAGGCTGAGACCCCTAGATACACGGACACGGAGAGCGGACCCCCAGGCTGTGACCCCTAGATACACGGACACGGAGAGCGGACCCCAGGCTGAGACCCCTAGATACACGGACACTGAGAGCGGACCCCAGGCTGAGACCCCTAGATACACGGACACGGAGAGCGGACCCCCGGCTGAGACCCCTAGATACACGGACACGGAGAGCGGACCCCAGGCTGAGACCCCTAGATACACGGACACGGAGAGCGGACCCCAGGCTGAGACCCCTAGATACACGGACACGGAGAGCGGACCCCAGGCTGAGACCCCTAGATACACGGACACGGAGAGCGGACCCCAGGCTGTGACCCCTAGATACACGGACACGGAGAGCGGACTCCAGGCTGAGACCCCTAGATACAAGGACACGGAGAGCGGACCCCAGGCTGAGACCCCTAGATACACGGACACGGAGAGCGGACCCCAGGCTGAGACCCCTAGATACACGGACACGGAGAGCGGACCCCAGGCTGTGACCCCTAGATACACGGACACGGAGAGCGGACCCCAGGCTGAGACCCCTAGATACACGGACACTGAGAGCGGACCCCAGGCTGAGACCCCTAGATACACGGACACGGAGAGCGGACCCCCGGCTGAGACCCCTAGATACACGGACACGGAGAGCGGACCCCAGGCTGAGACCCCTAGATACACGGACACGGAGAGCGGACCCCAGGCTGAGACCCCTAGATACACGGACACGGAGAGCGGACCCCAGGCTGAGACCCCTAGATACACGGACACGGAGAGCAAACCCCAGGCTGAGACCCCTAGATACACGGACACGGAGAGCGGACCCCAGGCTGAGACCCCTAGATACACGGACACGGACAGCGGACCCCAGGCTGAGACCCCTAGATACACGGACACGGAGAGCGGACCCCAGGCTGAGACCCCTAGATACACGGACACGGAGAGCGGACCCCAAGCTGAGACCCCTAGATACACGGACACGGAGAGCGGACCCCGGGCTGAGACCCCTAGATACACGGACATGGAGAGCGGACCCCAGACTGAGACCCCTAGATACACGGACAAGGAGAGCGGACCCCAGGCTGAGACCCCTAGATACACGGACACGGAGAGTGGACCCCAGGCTGAGACCCCTACATACACGGACACGGAGAGCGGACCCCAGGCTGAGACCCCTAGATACACGGACACGGAGAGCGGACCCCAGGCTGAGACCCCTAGATACACGGACACGGAGAGCGGACCCCAGGCTGAGACCCCTAGATACACGGACACGGAGAGCGGGAACCCAAGCTGAGACCCCTAGATACACGGACACGGAGAGCGGACCCCCGGGCTGAGACCCCTAGATACACGGACATGGAGAGCGGACCCCAGACTGAGACCCCTAGATACACGGACAAGGAGAGCGGACCCCAGGCTGAGACCCCTAGATACACGGACACGGAGAGCGGACCCCAGGCTGAGACCCCTAGATACACGGACACGGAGAGCGGACCCCAGGCTGAGACCCCTAGATACACGGACACGGAGAGCGGACCCCAGGCTGAGACCCCTAGATACACGGACACGGAGAGCAAACCCCAGGCTGAGACCCCTAGATACACAGAGAGCGGACCCCAGGCTGAGACCCCTAGATACACGGACAAGGAGAGCGGACCCCAGGCTGAGACCCCTAGATACAAGGACAAGGAGAGCGGACCCCAGGCTGAGACCCCTAGATACACGGACACGGAGAGCGGACCCCAGGCTGAGACCCCTAGATTCACGGACACGTAGAGCGGACCCCAGGCTGAGACCCCTAGAACAAGGACAAGGAGAGCGGACCCCAGGCTGAGACCCCTAGATACACGGACACGGAGAGCGGACCCCAGGCTGAGACCCCTGGATAGACGGACACGGAGAGCGGACCCCAGGCTGAGACCCCTAGATAGACGGACACGGAGAGCGGACCCCGGGCTGAGACCCCTAGATACACGGACACGGAGAGCGGACCCCAGGCTGAGACCCCTAGATACAGGGACACGGAGAGCGGACCCCAGGCGGAGACCCCTGGATACACGGACACGGAGAGCGGACCCCAGGCTGAGACCCCTAGATACACGGACACGGAGAGCAGACCCCAGGCTGAGACCCCTAGATACACGGACACGGAGAGCGGACCCCAGGCTGAGACCCCTAGATACACGGACACGGAGAGCGGACCCCAGGCTGAGACCCCTAGATACACGGACACAGGAGAGCGGACCCCAGGCTGAGACCCCTAGATACACGGACACGGAGAGCGGACCCCAGGCTGAGACCCCTAGATACACGGACACGGAGAGCGGACCCCAGGCTGAGATCCCTAGATACACGGACACGGAGAGCAGACCCCAGGCTGAGACCCCTAGATACACGGACACTGGAGAAGCGTACCCCAGGCTGAGACCCCTAGATACAGGACAGAGAGCGGACCCCAGGCTGAGACCCCTAGATACACAGACACGGAAGAGGCAAACCCAGGCTGAGACCCCTAGATACACCGGACATGGAGAGCGGACCCCAGGCTGAGACCCCTAGATACACGGACACGAAGAGCAAACCCCAGGCTGAGACCCCTAGATACACAGAGAGCGGACCCCAGGCTGAGACCCCTAGATTCACGGACACGGAGAGCGGACCCCAGGCTGAGACCCCTAGATACACGGACACGGAGAGCGGACCCCAGGCTGAGACCCCTGGATACACGGACACAGAGAGCGGACCCCAGGCTGAGACCCCTAGATACACGGACACGGAGAGCGAACCCCAGGCTGAGACCCCTAGATACACGGACACGGAGAGCGGACTCCAGGCTGAGACCCCTGAGATACACGGAACACGGAGAGCGGGACCCCAGGCTGAGACCCCTAGATACACGGAGAGGCGGACCCCAGGCTTGAGACCCCCTAGATACACGGACACGGAGAGCGGACCCCAGGCTGAGACCCCTAGATACACGGACACGGAGAGCGGACCCCAGGCTGAGACCCCTAGATACACGACACAGAGAGCGGACCCCAGGCTGAGACCCCTAGATACACGGACACGGAGAGCAGACCCCAGGCTGAGACCCCTAGAGTACACGGACACGGAGAGCGGACCCCAGGCTGAGACCCCTAGGATAACACGGACACGGAGAGCGTGACCCCAGGCTGAGACCCCTAGATACAACGTACACAGAGAGCGGAGCCCCAGGCTGAGACCCCTAGATACACGGACACGGAGAGCGGACCCCAGGCTGAGACCCCTAGATACACGGACACGGAGAGCGGACCCCAGGCTGAGACCCCTAGATACACGGACACGGAGAGCGGACCCCAGGCTGAGACCCCTAGATACACGGACACGGAGAGCGGACCCCAGGCTCAGACCCCTAGATACACGGACACGGAGAGCAAACCCCAGGCTGAGACCCCTAGATACACGGACACGGAGAGCGGACCCCAGGCTGAGACCCCTAGATACACGGACACGGAGAGCGGACCCCAGGCTGAGACCCCTAGATACACGGACACGGAGAGCGGACCCCAGGCTGAGACCCCTAGATACACGGACACGGAGAGCGGACCCCAGGCTGAGACCCCTAGATACACGGACACGGAGAGCGGACCCCAGGCTGAGAGCCCTAGATACACGGACACGGAGAGCGGACCCCAGGCTGAGACCCCTAGATACACGGACACGGAGAGCGGACCCCAGGCTGAGACCCCTAGATACACGGACACGAGAGCGGACCCCAGGCTGAGACCCCTAGATACACGGACACGGAGAGCGGACCCAGGCTGAGACCCCTAGATACACGGACACGGAGGAGCGGACCCCAGGCTGAGACCCTAGATACACGGACACGGAGAGCGGAACCCCAGGCTGAGACCCCTAGATACACGGACAAGGAGAGCGGACCCCAGGCTGAGACCCCTAGATACACGGACACGGAGAGGCGGAACCCCAGGCTGAGACCCCTAGATACACGGACACGGAGAGCGGACCCCAGGCTGAGACCCCTAGGATACACGGACACAGGAGAGCGGAACCCCAGGCTGAGGACCCCTAGATACACGGACGACGGAGAGCGGAACCCCAGGCTGAGACCCCTAGATACACGGACACGGAGAGCGGAACCCCAGGCTCAGACCCCTAGATACACGGACACGGAGAGCAAACCCCAGGCTGGGACCCCTAGATACACGGACACAGAGAGCGGACCCCAGGCTGAGACCCCTAGATACACGGACACGGAGAGCGGACCCCAGGCTGAGACCCCTAGATACACGGACACGGAGAGCGGACCCCAGGCTGAGACCCCTAGATACACGGACACGGAGATCGGAACCCCAGGCTGAGACCCCTAGATACACGGACACGGAGAGCGGACCCCAGGCTGAGACCCTAGATACACGGACACGGAGAGCGGAACCCCAGGCTGAGACCCCTAGATACACGGACACGGAGAGCGGACCCCAGGCTGAGACCCCTAGATACACGGACACGGAGAGCGGACCCCAGGCTGAGACCCCTAGATACACGGACACGGAGAGCGGACCCCAGGCTGAGACCCCTAGATACACGGACACGGAGAGCGGACCCCAGGCTGAGACCCCTAGATACACGGACACGGAGAGCGGACCCCAGGCTGAGACCCCTAGATACACGGACACGGAGAGCGGACCCCAGGCTGAGACCCCTAGATACACGGACACGGAGAGCGGACCCCAGGCTGAGACCCCTAGATACACGGACACGGAGAGCGGACCCCCAGGCTGAGACCCCTAGATACACGGACATTGAGAGCGGACCCAGGCTGAGAGCCCCTAGATTCCACGGACACGGAGAGCGGACCCCAGGCTGAGACCCCGAGATACACCGAGAGCGGACCCCAGGCTGAGACCCCTAGATTCACGGACACGGAGGAGGCGGACCCCAGGCTGAGACCCCTAGATACACGGACAACGGAGAGCGGACCCCAGGCTGAGACCCCTGGATACACGGACACAGAGAGCGGACCCCAGGCTGAGACCCCTAGATACACGGACACGGAGAGCGAACCCCAGCTGAGACCCCTAGATACACGGACACGGAGAGCGGACTCCAGGCTGAGACCCCTAGATACACGGACACGGAGGAGCGGACCCCAGGCTGAGACCCCTAGATCACGGAGAGCGGTACCCCAGGACTGAGACCCTATATACACGGACACGGAGAGCGGACCCCAGCTGAACCCCTAGATACACGGACACGGAGAGCGACCCCCAGGCTTCAGATCCCTAGATACACGGACACGGAGATCGGACCCCCGGCTGAGACCCCTAGATACACGGACACAGAGAGCGACCCCAGGCTCGAGACCCCTGGATAGACGGATACACGGAGAGCGGACCCCAGGCTGATGACCCCTAGATACACGGACACGGAGAGCGGACCCCAAGCTGAGACCCCTAGATACACGGCACGGAGAGCGGAGAACCCCAGGCTGAAGACCCCTAGATACACGGACACAGAGAGCGGAACCCCAGGCTGAGACCCCTAGATTCACGGACACGGAGAGCAGGACCCCAGGGCTGAGACCCCTAGATACACGGACACGGAGAGCGGACCCCAGGCTGAGACCCCTAGATACACGGACACTGGAGAGCGGACCCCGAGGCTGAGACCCCTGATTACACGGACACGAGAGCGGACCCCCAGGCTGAGACCCCCATATACCCGGACCGGAGAAGCGGACCCCAGCTGAGAACCCCTAGATACACGGACACAGAGAGCGGACCCAAGGCTGAGACCCCTAGATACACGGACACGGAGAGCAGACCCCAGGCTGAGACCCCTAGATACACGGACACGGAGAGCGGACCCCAGGCTGAGACCCCTAGATACACGGACACAGAGAGCGGACCCCAGGCTGAGACCCCTAGATACACGGACACGGAGAGCGGACCCCAGGCTGAGACCCCTAGATACACGGACACGGAGAGCGGACCCCAGGCTGAGACCCCTAGATACACGGACACGGAGAGCGGACCCCAGGCTGAGACCCCTAGATACACGGACACGGAGAGCGGACCCCAGGCTCAGACCCCTAGATACACGGACACGGAGAGCGGACCCCAGGCTGAGACCCCTAGATACACGGACACGGAGAGCGGACCCCAGGCTAAGACCCCTAGATACACGGACACGGAGAGCGGACCCCAGGCTGAGACCCCTAGATACACGGACACGGAGAGCGGACCCCAGGCTGAGACCCCTAGATACACGGACACGGAGAGCGGACCCCAGGCTGAGAGCCCTAGATACACTGACACGGAGAGCGGACCCCAGGCTGAGACCCCTAGATACACGGACACGGAGAGCGGACCCCAGGCTGAGACCCCTAGATACACGGCACGGAGAGCGGACCCCAGGCTGAGACCCCTAGATACACGGACACGGAGAGCGGACCCCAGGCTGAGACCCCTAGATACACGGACACGGAGAGCGGACCCCAGGCTGAGACCCCTAGATACACGGACACGGAGAGCGGACCCCAGGCTGAGACCCCTAGATACACGGACACGGAGAACGGACCCCAGGCTGAGACCCCTAAATACACGGACACGGAGAGCGAACCCCAGGCTGAGACCCCTAGATACACAGAGAGCGGACCCCAGGCTGAGACCCCTAGATACACGGACACGGAGAGCGGACTCCAGGCTGAGACCCCTAGATACACGGGACGGAGAGCGGACCCCAGGCTGAGACCCCTAGATACACGGACACGGAGAGCCAACCCCAGGCTGAGACCCCTAGATACACGGACACGGAGAGCGGACCCCAGGCTGAGACCCCTAGATACACGGACAAGGAGAGCGAACCCCAGGCTGAGACCCCTAGATAAACGGACACAGAGAGCAGACCCCAGGCTGAGACCCCTAGATACACGGACACGGAGAGCGGACCCCAGGCTGAGACCCCTAGATACACGGACACATAGAGCGGACCCCAGGCTGAGACCCCTAGATACACGGACACGGAGAGCGGACCCCAGGCTGAGACCCCTAGATACACGGACACGGAGAGCGGACTCCAGGCTGAGACCCCTAGATACACGGACACGGAGAGCGGACCCCAGGCTGAGACCCCTAGATACACGGAGAGCGGACCCCAGGCTGAGACCCTAGATACACGGACACGGAGAGCGGACCCCAGGCTGAGACCCCTAGATACACGGACTCAGAGAGTGGACCCCAGGCTGAGACCCCTAGATACACGGACACGGAGAGCGGACCCCAGGCTCAGATCCCTAGATACACGGACACGGAGAGCGGACCCCCGGCTGAGACCCCTAGATACACGGACACGGAGAGCGGACCCCAAGCTGAGACCCCTACATACACGGACACAGAGAGCGGACCCCAGGCTGAGACCCCTAGATACACGGACACGGAGAGCGGACCCCAGGCTGAGACCCCTAGATACACGGACACGGAGAGCGGACCCCAGGCTGAGACCCCTAGATACACGGACACGGAGAGCGGACCCCAGGCTGAGACCCCTAGATACACGGACACGGAGAGCGGACCCCAGGCTGAGACCCCTAGATACACGGACACAGAGAGCGGACCCCAGGCTGAGACCCCTAGATACACAGACACGGAGAGCAGACCCCAGGCTGAGACCCCTAGATACACGGACACGGAGAGCGGACCCCAGGCTGAGACCCCTAGATACACGGACACGGAGAGCGGACCCCAGGCTGAGACCCCTAGATACACGGACACAGAGAGCGGACCCCAGGCTGAGACCCCTAGATACACGGACACGGAGAGCGGACCCCAGGCTGAGACCCCTAGATACACGGACACGGAGAGCGGACCCCAGGCTGAGACCCCTAGATACACGGACACGGAGAGCGGACCCCAGGCTGAGACCCCTAGATACACGGACACGGAGAGCGGACCCCAGGCTGAGACCCCTAGATACACAGAGAGCGGACCCCAGGCTGAGACCCCTAGATACACGGACATGGAGAGCGGACCCCAGGCTGAGACCCATAGATACACGGACACGGAGAGCGGACCCCAGGCTGAGACCCCTAGATACACGGACACGGAGAGCGGACCCCAGGCTGAGACCCCTAGATACACGGACACAGAGAGCGGAACCCAGGCTGAGACCCCTAGATTCACGGACACGGAGAGCGGACCCCAGGCTGAGACCCCTAGATACACGGACACGGAGAGCGGACCCCCGGCTGAGACCCCTGGATAGACGGACACGGAGAGCGGACCCCAGGCTGAGACCCCTAGATACACGGACATAGAGAGCAGACCCCAGGCTGAGACCCCTAGATACACGGACACAGAGAGCGGACCCCAGGCTGAGACCGCTAGATACACGGACACGGAGAGCGAACCCCAGGCTGAGACCCCTAGATACACGGACACGGAGAGCGGACCCCAGGCTGAGACCCCTAGATACACGGACACGGAGAGCGGACCCCAGGCTGAGACCCCTAGATACACGGACACGGAGAGCGGACCCCAGGCTGAGACCCCTAGATACACGGACACGGAGAGCGGACCCCAGGCTGAGACCCCTAGATACACGGACACGGAGAGCGGACCCCAGGCTGAGACCCCTAGATACACGGACACAGAGAGCGGACCCCAGGCTGAGACCCCTAGATACACGGACACGGAGAGCGGACCCCAGGCTGAGACCCCTAGATACACGGACACGGAGAGCAGACCCCAGGCTGAGACCCCTAGATACACGGACACGGAGAGCGGACCCCAGGCTGAGACCCCTAGATACACGGACACGGAGAGCGGACCCCAGGCTGAGACCCCTAGATACACGGACACGGAGAGCGAACCCCAGGCTGAGACCCCTAGATACACGGACACTGAGAGCGGACCCCAGGCTGAGACCCCTAGATACACGGACACGGAGAGCGGACCCCAGGCTGAGAGCCCTAGATACACGGACACGGAGAGCGGACCCCAGGCTGAGACCCCTAGATACACGGACACAGAGAGCGGACCCCAGGCTGAGACCCCTAGATACACGGACACGGAGAGCGGACCCCAGGCTGAGACCCCTAGATACACAGAGAGCGGACCCCAGGCTGAGACCTCTAGATACACGGAGAGCGGACCCCAGGCTTAGACCCCTAGATACACGGACACGGGGAGCGGACCCCAGGCTGAGACCCCTAGATACACGGACACGGAGAGCGAACCCCAGGCTGAGACCCCTAGATACACGGACACGGAGAGCGGACCCCAGGCTGAGAGCCCTAGATACACGGACACGGGGAGCGGACCCCAGGCTGAGACCCCTAGATACACGGACACGGAGAGCGAACCCCAGGCTGAGACCCCTAGATACACGGACACGGAGAGCGGACCCCAGGCTGAGACCCCTAGATACACGGACACGGAGAGCGGACCCCAGGCTGAGACCCCTAGATACACGGACATGGAGAGCGGACCCCAGGCTGAGACCCCTAGATACACGGACACGGAGAGCGGACCCCAGGCTGAGACCCCTAGATACACAGACACAGAGAACGGACCCTAGGCTGAGACTCCTACATACACGGACACGGAGAGCGGACCCCAGGCTGAGACCCCTAGATACACGGACACGGAGAGCGGACCCCAGGCTGAGAGCCCTAGATACACGGACACGGAGAGCGGACCCCAGGCTGAGACCCCTAGATACACGGACACGGAGAGCGAACCACAGGCTGAGACCCCTAGATACACAGACACGGAGAGCGGACCCCAGGCTGAGACCCCTAGATACACGGACACGGAGAGCGGACCCCAGGCTGAGACCCCGAGATACACGGACACGGAGAGCGGACCCCAGGCTGAGACCCCTAGATACACGGACACGGAGAGCGGACCCCAGGCTGAGACCCCTAGATACACGGACACGGAGAGCGGACCCCAGGCTGAGACCCCTAGATACACGGACACGGAGAGCGGACCCCAGGCTGAGACCCCTAGATACACGGACACAGAGAGCGGACCCCAGGCTGAGACCCCTACATACACGGACACGGAGAGCGGACCCCAGGCTGAGACCCCTAGATACACGGACACAGAGAGCAGACCCCAGGCTGAGACCCCTACATACACGGACACGGAGAGCGGACCCCAGGCTGAGACCCCTAGATACACGGACACGGGGAGCGGACCCCAGGCTGAGACCCCTAGATACACGGACACGGAGAACGGACCCCAGGCTGAGACCCCTAGATACACGGACACAGAGAGCGGACCCCAGGCTAAGACCCCTTGATACACGGACACAGAGAGCAGACCCCAGGCTAAGACCCCTAGATACACGGACACGGAGAGCGGACCCCAGGCTGAGACCCCTAGATACACAGAGAGCGGACCCCAGGCTGAGACCCCTAGATACACGGACACGGAGAGCGGACCCCAGGCTCAGACCCCTGGATACACGGACATGGAGAGCGGACCCCAGGCTAAGACCCCTAGATACACGGACATGGAGAGCGGACCCCAGGCTGAGACCCCTAGATTCACGGACACGGAGAGCAGACCCCAGGCTGAGACCCCTAGATTCACGGACATGGAGAGCGGACCCCAGGCTGAGACCCCTAGATTCACGGACACGGAGAGCAGACCCCAGGCTGAGACCCCTAGATACACGGACACGGAGAGCGGACCCCAGGCTGAGACCCCTAGATTCACGGACACGGAGAGCAGACCCCAGGCTGAGACCCCTAGATACACGGACACGGAGAGCGGGACCCCAGGCTGAGACCCCTAGATACACGGACACTGAGAGCGGACCCCAGGCTGAGACCCCTAGATACACGGACACGGAGAGCGGACCCCAGGCTGAGACCCCTAGATACACGGACACGGAGAGCGGACCCCAGGCTGAGACCCCTAGATACACGGACACGGAGAGCGGACCCCAGGCTGAGACCCCTAGATCCACGGACCACGGAGAGCGGACCCCAGGCTGAGACCCCTAGATACACGGACACGGAGAGCGGACCCCAGGCTGAGACCCCTAGATACACGGACACGGAGAGCGGACCCCAGGCTTAGACCCCTAGATACACGGACACGGAGAGCGGACCCCAGGCTGAGACCACTAGATACACGTAGAACGGACCCCAGGCTGAGACCCCTAGATACACGGACACGGAGAGCGGACCCCGGGCTGAGACCCCTAGATACACGGACACGGAGAGCGGACCCCAGGCTGAGACCCTAGATACACGGACACGGAGAGCTGACCCCAGGCTGAGACCCCTAGATACACGGACACAGGGAACAGACCCCAGGCTGAGACCCTAGGATACACGGACACAGAGAGCGGACCCCAGGCTGAGACCCCTAGATAACACTGACACGGAGAGCTGGACCCCAGGCTGAGACCCCTAGATACACGGACACGGAGAGCGGACCCCAGGCTGAGACCCCTAGATACACGGACACGGAGAGCGGACCCCAGGCTGAGACCCCTAGATACACGGACACGGAGAGCGGACCCCAGGCTGAGACCCCTAGATACACGGACACGGAGAGCGAGACCCCAGGCTGAGACCCCTAGATACACGGACACGGAGAGCGGACCCCAGGCTGAGACCCCTAGATACACGGACACGGAGAGCGGACCCCAGGCTGAGACCCCTAGATACACGACACGGAGAGCGGACCCCAGGCTGAGACCCCTAGATACACGGACAACGAGAGAGGACCCCAGGCTGAGACCCCTAGATACACGGACACGGAGAGCAGACCCCAGGCTGAGACCCCTAGATTACACGGACACGGAGAGCGGACCCCAGGCTGAGACACCCTAGATACACGGACACGGAGAGCGGACCCCAGGCTGAGACCCCTAGATACACGGACACGGAGAGCAAACCCCAGGCTTAGACCCCTAGATACACGGACACGGAGAGCGGACCCCAGGCTGAGACCCCTAGATACACGGACACGGAGAGCGGACCCCAGGCTGAGACCCCTAGATACACGGACACGGAGAGCGGACCCCAGGCTGAGACCCCTAGATACACGGACACGGAGAGCGGACCCCAGGCTGAGACCCCTAGATAAACGGACACGGAGAGCGGACCCCAGGCTGAGACCCCTAGATACACGGACACGGAGAGCGGACCCCAGGCTGAGACCCCTAGATACACGGACACGGAGAGCAAACCCCAGGCTGAGAGCCCTAGATACACGGACACGGAGAGCGGACCCCAGGCTGAGACCCCTAGATACACGGACACGGAGAGCGGACCCCAGGCTGAGACCCCTAGATACACGGACACGGAGAGCGGACCCCAGGCTGAGACCCTTAGATACACGGACACGGAGAGCGGACCCCAGGCTGAGACCCCTAGATACACGGACACGGAGAGCGGACCCAGGCTGAGACCCCTAGATACACGGACACGGAGAGCGGACCCCAGGCTGAGACCCCTAGATACACGGACACGGAGAGCGGACCCCAAGCTGAGACCCCTAGATACACGGACACGGAGAGCGGACCCCAGGCTGAGACCCCTAGATACACGGACACGGAGAGCGGACCCCAGGCTGAGACCCCTAGATACACGGACACGGAGAGCGGACCCCAGGCTGAGACCCCTAGATACACGGACACGGAGAGCGGACCCCAGGCTGAGACCCCTAGATACACGGAGAGCGGACCCCAGGCTGAGACCCCTAGATACACGGACACGGAGAGCGGACCCCAGGCTGAGACCCCTAGATACACGGACACGGAGAGCGGACCCCAGGCTGAGACCCCTAGATACACGGACACGGAGAGCGGACCCCAGGCTGAGAACCCTAGATACACGGACACGGAGAGCGGACCCCAGGCTGAGACCCCTAGATACACGGACACGGATAGCGGACCCCAGGCTGAGACCCCTAGATACACGGACACGGAGAGCGGACCCCAGGCTGAGACCCCTAGATACACGGACACGGAGAGCGAACCCCAGGCTGAGACCCCTAGATACACGGACACGGAGAGCGGACCCCAGGCTGAGACCCCTAGATACACGGACACGGAGAGCGGACCCCAGGCTGAGACCCCTAGATACACGGACACGGAGAGCAGACCCCAGGCTGAGACCCCTAGATACACGGACACGGAGAGCGGACCCCAGGCTGAGACCCCTAGATACACGGACACAGAGAGCGGACCCCAGGCTGAGACCCCTAGATACACGGACACGGAGAGCGGACCCCAGGCTGAGACCCCTAGATTCACGGACACGGAGAGCAGACCCCAGGCTGAGACCCCTAGATACACGGACACGGAGAGCGGACCCCAGGCTGAGACCCCTAGATACACGGACACGGAGAGCGGACCCCAGGCTGAGACCCCTAGATACACGGACACAGAGAACGGACCCCAGGCTGAGACCCCTAGATACACGGACACGGAGAGCAGACCCCAGGCTGAGACCCCTAGATACACGGACACGGATAGCGGACCCCAGGCTGAGACCCCTAGATACACGGACACGGAGAGCGGACCCCAGGCTGAGACCCCTAGATACACGGACACGGAGAGCGAACCCCAGGCTGAGACCCCTAGATACACGGACACAGAGAGCGGACCCCAGGCTGAGACCCCTAGATACACGGACACGGAGAGCGGACCCCAGGCTGAGACCCCTAGATACACGGACACGGAGAGCGGACCCCAGGCTGTGACCCCTAGATACACGGACACGAAGAGCGGACCCCAGGCTGAGACCCCTAGATACACGGACACAGAGAGCGGACCCCAGGCTGAGACCCCTAGATACACGGACACGGAGAGCGGACCCCAGGCTGAGACCCCTAGATACACGGACACAGAGAGCGGACCCCAGGCTGAGACCCCTAGATACACGGACACGGAGAGCGGACCCCAGGCTGAGACCCCTAGATACACGGACACAGAGAGCGGACCCCAGGCTGAGACCCTAGATACACGGACACGGAGAGCGGACCCCAGGCTGAGACCCCTAGATACACGGACACGGAGAGCAGACCCCAGGCTGAGACCCCTAGATACACGGACACAGAGAGCGGACCCCAGGCTGAGACCCCTAGATACACGGACACGGAGAGCGGACCCCAGGCTGAGACCCCGCCCCTTGGTCCCTCGGTTATTTGCCGCTCTGACTACTGTTCGGCTGTGTCTCACTGGTTTTCGCCTCTTTTGGTGCTGACGGTGCGATGAGTCTCTGGCCGTCGTTGCAGTCAGGCGTTCTCTGCAATCGTCCCTGTATAATGGCGACTCCGCCTATAATATGTATATATACACACAGTATATATACGGCCTGCAGCTCCGGCCGGTATACGGTCCAGTGCCGGGCTGTTATTAGCCAATGGCTGCAGCATGGAGGGGGGTGAGCTATTACAGTAACATGAGAGCCCGGAGCCGCACACACCGGATAACGGAGCCAGGAAGTCATGAAACCCTCCTCCTCTGAATAATAACCCCCTGATACACAAGGCGGAGAAACATGCCGGAGGAAGAGGAGGAAGAGGAGGATGGCTCCCGGGTATAATGTGACAGGGGCTCCAGGAACCACTACAACCCCTGCACCCCTCACTCTGCTCTAGACTCACTTAGATTTAAAGGGATTATTAAACATGGAAGATTTCCTCCAAAAACCGCGCCACACCAATCCTCAGGCTGTGTCTGGTACTGCAGTTCAGCTGCATTAAAGTGAATGGTACCAGCTGCCCAATGACCCCGAGGACGCCAGCATTGGTAGTTGGGGCCACAATCTGTGCATGAGATGTCTCCAATCCGGTGTGATACACACAGCTTAGATACACACAGCACACAGCTTAGATACACACAGCACACAGCTTAGATACACACAATACACAGCTTAGATACACACAGCACACAGCTTAGATACACACAGCACCCAGCTTAGATACACACAGCACACAGCTTAGATACAGCCGCCATCCTGCATTGTATCCCTCCATGTTTCACATTCATCTTCATTGGGGTGAGGGCGGCATCGCTGTACGGGTACTGGCAGCGCGCTCCGGGCACCATGTGACTGCTGGCAGCTGGCAGGACCTGTTGTAATTTATAGGAACAGATGCAGCAGATGTTCCTGGTCCTTGGCGTTCCGGAAGCTTCCGCTATTATCCGGGGAATGGCAGGTAACAGGATATTAATATAAACAGCGACGTCTCCTAATCTCACCGTAATGAACCACAAATGAGCAAATCTACTCGTCATTACAGCCGACGCATTTCAAGGCCGGTTCTGTGGCCGTTATTAGACGTGCAGTCATGTGGACGGTGAAAGGTCAATAATAATTAATCCCCGATGGATGAGGAACGCGGCAGAAAGGCGTGGGCGCCAAAACACGAACAAATAGTGAGATCAAATCCAAAACTGAAGAGAACGGAGACCGTGTATACAACTGCAAAATATATCCCATACTGCTAACTATACATGACATGCCCAGGTTATACCAGCTGTACATATATATTATATACAGTATATACCCAGGTTATACCAGCTGTACATATATTATTATATACACTATATACCCAGGTTATACCAGCTGTACATATATAATTATATACAGGACATGCCCAGGTTATACCAGCTGTACATATATATTATATACAGTGTATACCCAGGTTATACCAGCTGTACATATATATTATATACCGTATATACCCAGGTTATACCAGCTGTGCATATATAACTATATACAGTATATACCCAGGTTATACCAGCTGTACATATATATTATATATACAGTATATACCCAGGTTATACCAGCTGTACATATATATTATATATACAGTATATACCCAGGTTATACCAGCTGTACATATATAATTATATACAGTATATACCCAGGTTATACCAGCTGTACATATAGAATTATATACAGGAGATCCCCAGGTTATACCAGCTGTACATATATAATTATATACGGGAGATACCCAGGTTATACCAGCTGTACATATATATTATATACCGTATATACCCAGGTTATACCAGCTGTACATATATATTATATACAGTGCCACGTTATAAGAAGAAAGATGAGGGCACTCACCAGATTCGTGATCTCTTCCAAGGGCCACATAGAACGTTCCAAGTGGTGACTTAAATGAACATATTCAATTCAACTTTGTCGTTTAGTCCGATCTCGCCTTCTGCATTTGTTGCTAGTATGAGGCGGCTTTCTTTTTGTAATAATATTTTATTTACATCTATACCTGCTGTTCCTTTTACTCGCTCTAATCCTACAAATTTTAAACAATCCGTTCTTCCTTGGTGTTTTTCTTTTATGTGTCTTATTAATCTAGTTGCTCCTTTTAAAGCACTAAAATGGCTTAAGAATAATAGTAACATCATAATCAAAAGAGCGGACAAGGGGGGCAACGCTGTTATAATGTCAAAACAATATTATTTGGAGGAAGCTTCACGACAGCTTAATGATAGTAAAAATGATAAAAAACTGGAGAACAATCCTACACAAAGGATAAAAGGGAAATTACAAACTCTACTGCGTACAAGTGTTGAAAAAGGTATATTATCCAGAGCAAAGGCTGAAAAACCACTAGGATCTTTGACAGAGCCCCTGTCCCAATATTTAGATTGGTTATTGAGACCATTATTGGACGAAGGACACAAATGACTTCCTAGCAGCATTAGAAACTACACAATGGGAAGAAGGGGCATGGCTAGCTACAATTGTCATAGAAAGCCTATACACCAAGATACCTCAACACCTAGCAGTGAAAACAATAAGATCTATTCTAGATAATACAGAAACTAACAAAGATTGCATTCAATTTATATGTGACAGCTTGCAATTCATTTTAGAAAACAACACCTTTACTTTTAATGGGACGTGGTATGCACAATGCGGCGGTACAGCGATGGGCACGCCAGTCACATGTACCTTAGCCAATCTCTTCCTGGCAGAGTTTGAAAGAGAAATGATATTCACCCCGAAAAATCCTTTTTCGAGATACCTCAGATGTTATCGGCGTTTTGCCTCAAACACACTGTTACATTTCAACAGTTACCACCCACAACACGTAAAAGCTGCAGTCCCATACGGCCAATACCTTAGACTAGGAGGATAAATAGCACCCATGAGGCATACACACAAAAAGCGTAAGAACTTACCCAGCGTTTGGTCCAAAGGGGTTACCCCAAAGGAGAGCTGCTACAAGCACAAAATAAAGCCTTAAAAAAACAAAGAGACCAGTTATTAAGAAGAAAAAAAGAAAAACATAAGAATAAGAATCAAAATCCCAGATTTGCGTTTGCTTTTAAGTTTAGCCCCATAGCAAACTTAATACGCAGCAGCATACAAAATAACTGGTACCTCATACAGAACGATCCGATTCTGTCCAAAATATAACAAGAAAAACCTATAGTAACCTTCAAAAGATGTAAAAATCTGAAAGACATGCTAGTGCACAGCCGGTTTAGAGAAACAAAAGAACCGAACTGGATACGCACAGCAATGCCAAAAGGAATGTTTAAATGCGGTAATTGTGCATGGTGTGAACAGTGCCTAGAAACAAAAAACTTTACATTAGGCGGTATTACCTGCGTCATAAAAGACTTTATTTGTTGCAAAACAAAAGGGGTAGTATACGCTTTAGTATGCGAATGCGGGGTACATTATATCGGAAAAACTACCACAAAACTAAACCGAAGAGTATACGAACACGTTTATTCTTGTAGGACAAACAAAGGAGCAACTAGATTAATAAGACACATAAAAGAAAAACACCAAGGAAGAACGGATTGTTTAAAATTTGTAGGATTAGAGCGAGTAAAAGGAACAGCAGGTATAGATGTAAATAAAATATTATTACAAAAAGAAAGCCGCCTCATACTAGCAACAAATGCAGAAGGCGAGATCGGACTAAATGACAAAGTTGAATTAAATATGTTCATTTAAGTCACCACTTGGAACTTTGCAGAAAATTTTGGTTTTAATATGGTTTTAAATGTTGGTTTTGTAACGCCCACTCACACACGTCACGGAGTGAAGTCTTCTTAGCCCCGAACATGTGAGAGAGGCGGTATCAGTAGAAGCGCGCATGCGCGCGAAACAGCTGTAATCACCTTGCTTCGTCAGTGCTTGGCGTCTACTATGTGGCCCTTGGATGTCCGTAAGTTTTTAATGCACGCTTAAATAAAGAAGAGATCACGAATCTGGTGAGTGCCCTCATCTTTCTTCTTATAAAGTGGATTTGTATGCTTCCTGTATTTTCCTGAGTGAGCACCAACCAGTGATCCTAGATAAAATTTATAAAATGAACTTTATTCCCCAAAACACATTTCACCATCATTGCAGCCCGGCCTTACAAGGAGCAGCTAACATTGTTTCAGTGATTGCTCCATTATCACAGGTGTGGGTGTTGATGAGGACAGGGCTGGAGATTAATCTGCCATGATTAAGTAAGAATGACACCATTGAACACTTTAAAAGGAGGCTGGTGCTTGGCATCATTGTTTCTCTTCTGTTACCATGGTTATCTCTAAAGAAACACGTGCAGTCATCATTGCACTGCACAAAAATGGACAAACAGGGAAGAGTATCGCAGCTAGAGAGATGGCACCTCAGTCACCAATCTATCGCATCATCAAGAACTTCAGAGAGGGTCCATTTCCCTGGACCTTTCCCCCAGTCCTCAGCAGTCCTCTCCCTGGACCTTTCCTCCAGTCCTAAGTAGTCCACTCCCTGGACCTTTCCCCCAGTCCTCAGCAGTCCACTCCCTGCACCTTTCCCCCAGTCCTCAGCAGTCCACTCCCTGGACCTTTCCCCCAGTCTTTAGCAGTCCACTCCCTGGACCTTTCCCCCAGTCCTCAGCAGTCCACTCCCTGGACCTTTCCCCCAGTCCTCAGCAGTCCACTCCCTGGACCTTTCCCTCAGTCCTCGGCAGTCCACTCCCTGGACCTTTCCCCCAGTCCTCAGCAGTCCACTCCCTGCACCTTTCCCCCAGTCCTCAGCAGTCTACTCCCTGGACCTTCCCCCCAGTCCTCAGCAGTCCACTCCCTGCACCCTTCCCCCCAGTGCTCAGCAGTCCACTCCCTGGACCTTTCCCCCAGTCCTCAGCCGTCCACTCCCTGGACCTTTCCCCCAGTCCTCAGCAGTCCACTCCCTGGACCTTTCCCCCAGTCTTTAGCAGTCCACTCCCTGGACCTTTTCCCCAGTCCTCAGCAGTCTACTCCCTGGACCTTTCCCCCAGTCCTCAGCAGTCCACTCCCTGGACCTTTCCCTCAGTCCTCGGCAGTCCACTCCCTGGACCTTTCCCCCAGTCCTCAGCAGTCCACTCCCTGCACCTTTCCCCCAGTCCTCAGCAGTCCACTCCCTGCACCTTTCCCCCAGTCCTCAGCAGTCTACTCCCTGGACCTTCCCCCCAGTCCTCAGCAGTCCACTCCCTGCACCCTTCCCCCCAGTCCTCAGCAGTCCACTCCCTGGACCTTTCCCTCAGTCCTCAGCAGTCCACTCCCTGCACCCTTCCTACCAGTCCTCAGCAGCCCACTCCCTGGACCTTTTGCAGAATATCAGCCTGTCCCTGATGTTTTTCTGGAGAGAAGTGGCTTCTTTGCTGCCCTCCATGAGACCAGGCCTTGCTCCAAGAGTCTCCGCAGTCTCACAGTGCACAGTGCAGATGCCCTCACACCTGCCTGCTGCCATTCCTGAGCAAGCTCTGCACTGCTGGTAGCCCCATCCCGCAGCTGACCACACTTTTAAGAGACGGTCCTGTCGCTTGCTGGTCTTTCTTGGGCGCCCTGGAGCCTTTTTGGCAACAATGGAACCTCTCTCCTTGAAGTTCTTGATGATGTGATAGATTGGTGACTGAGGTGCAATCTTTGTAGCTGCGATACTCTTCCCTGTTCTGCCATTTTTGTGCAGTGCAATGATGAAGAGAAACAATGATGCCAAGCATCAGCCTCCTTTTAAAGTGTCCAATGGTGTCATTCTTACTTAATCATGACAGATTGATCTCTAGCCCTGTCCTCATCAACACCCACATCTGTGTTACTGGAGCGATCACTGAAACAATGTTAGCTGCTCCTTGTAAGGCCGGGCTGCAATGATGGTGAAATGTGTTTTGGGGGATAAAGTTCATTTTCTAGGCAAATATTGACTCTGCAAGTAATTGCTGTTAAGCTGATCCCTCTGTATAACATCCTGGAGTATATGCAAATTGTCATTTTATAAACTGAAGCAGTAGACTTTGTAAGAATTAATATTTGTATCATTCTCAAAACTTTTGGCCATGACTGTATTTCTCCTATGGTTGGTGGTGATGTCTCCTGTAGAGTGTACGGTTGGTGGGAATCTCTCCTGTAGAGCGTAAAATTGGTGGAGATGTCTCCTGTAGAGCGTACGGTTGGTGGGAATCTCTCCTGTAGAGCGTAAAATTGGTGGTGATGTCTCCCGTAGAGTGTACGGTTGGTGGTGGTGTCTCCTGTAGAGTGTACGGTTGGTGGTGGTGTCTCCTGTAGAGCGTACGGTTGGTGATGATCTCTCCTGTAGAGTGTACAGTTGGTGGTGATGTCTCCCGTAGAGTGTACGGTTGGTGGTGATCTCTCCTGTAGAGCGTACAGTTGGTGGTGATCTCTCCTGTAGAGTGTACAGTTGGTGGTGAGGTCTCCCGTAGAGTGTACGGTTGGTGGTGATCTCTCCTGTAGAGCGTACGGTTGGTGGTGATCTCTCCTGTAGAGTGTAAGCTACTATGGTTGGTGATGTCTCCTGTAGAGTGTATGGTTGGTGGTGGTGTCTCCTGTAGAGTGTACGGTTGATGGTGATCTCTCCTGTAGAGCGTACGGTTGGTGGTGATGTCTCCTGTAGAGCGTACGGTTGGTGGTGATGTCTCCTGTAGAGTGTACGGTTGGTGGTGATCTCTCCTGTAGAGTGTACGGTTGGTGGTGATCTCTCCTGTAGAGCATACGGTTGGTGGTGATGTCTCCCGTAGAGTGTACGGTTGGTGGCGATCTCTCCTGTAGAGTGTACGGTTGGTGGTGATGTCTCCCGTAGAGCGTACGGTTGGTGGTGATCTCTCCTGTAGAGCATACGGTTGGTGGTGATCTCTCCTGTAGAGTGTACGGTTGGTGGTGATCTCTCCTGTAGAGTGTACGGTTGGTGGTGATGTCTCCTGTAGAGTGTACGGTTGGTGGTGATGTCTCCTGTAGAGCGTACGGTTGGTGGTGATCTCTCCTGTAGAGTGTAAGCTACTATGGTTGGTGATGTCTCTTGTAGAGTGTATGGTTGGTGGTGGTGTCTCCTGTAGAGTGTACGGTTGATGGTGATCTCTCCTGTAGAGCGTACGGTTGGTGGTGATGTCTCCTGTAGAGCGTACGGTTGGTGGTGATGTCTCCTGTAGAGTGTACGGTTGGTGGTGATCTCTCCTGTAGAGTGTACGGTTGGTGGTGATCTCTCCTGTAGAGCGTACGGTTGGTGGTGATGTCTCCCGTAGAGCGTACGGTTGGTGGTGATGTCTCCTGTAGAGTGTACGGTTGGTGGTGATCTCTCCTGTAGAGTGTACGGTTGGTGGTGATCTCTCCTGTAGAGTGTACGGTTGGTGGTGATCTCTCCTGTAGAGCATACGGTTGGTGGTGATCTCTCCTGTAGAGCGTACGGTTGGTGGTGATCTCTCCTGTAGAGTGTAAGCTACTATGGTTGGTGATGTCTCTTGTAGAGTGTATGGTTGGTGGTGGTGTCTCGTTGTAGAGTGTACGGTTGATGGTGATCTCTCCTGTAGAGCGTACGGTTGGTGGTGATGTCTCCTGTAGAGTGTACGGTTGGTGGTGATGTCTCCTGTAGAGTGTACGGTTGGTGGTGATCTCTCCTGTAGAGCATACGGTTGGTGGTGATCTCTCCTGTAGAGTGTACGGTTGGTGGCGATCTCTCCTGTGGAGTGTACGGTTGGTGGTGATCTCTCCTGTGGAGTGTACGGTTGGTGGTGATCTCTCCTGTAGAGTGTACGGTTGGTGGTGATCTCTCCTGTAGAGTGTACGGTTGGTGGTGATCTCTCCTGTGGAGTGTACGGTTGGTGGTGATCTCTCCTGTAGAGTGTACGGTTGGTGGTGATGTCTCCTGTAGAGTGTACGGTTGGTGGTGATCTCTCCTGTAGAGCATACGGTTGGTGGTGATCTCTCCTGTAGAGTGTACGGTTGGTGGTGATCTCTCCTGTAGAGTGTACGGTTGGTGGTGATCTCTCCTGTAGAGTGTACGGTTGGTGGTGATCTCTCCTGTAGAGCGTACGGTTGGTGGTGATGTCTCCTGTAGAGTGTACGGTTGGTGGTGATGTCTCCTGTAGAGTGTACGGTTGGTGGTGATGTCTCCTGTAGAGTGTACGGTTGGTGGTGATCTCTCCTGTAGAGTGTACGGTTGGTGGCGATCTCTCCTGTTGATCCTCACGTATTCTCACTTCCAGCGTCGTCTTCATCACCATAACTGAGACGTTCATCATTTGTGTCTCAAACTTTCCTAATTATTTTGCTTTTTTCCCTCCGTAAAATCTGCAATTACAGCACTTTAAACGAGAACATTGAAGATGGATAATTTTTTTAATTAGTTTGCAAATATCTTTGATACATGAATGAATCTCGCCGTGTTCCGATGTCTTTCCAAATTACCTCCGTTTTGTCACATGCGCACATCCCAATCAGGTGCCTTTGTTGTTGCGTGACAACTCGGGCGGCGAGTAATTAAACCGCCAATGCTTCGCCTGCCAGAAATGAAGACGTTAAGATCTCGACAATTAGAGTCATTTCTTCGCCCCGTTCCTCATATTCGGGGAAAATTGATGACTGGGTAAGGGCTGGAATCACAAATCCTCTCTCCAGCGACGGGATCTCTAGAGAACAGGATCAAAGACGAGAAGCTGCGGCTCGGCGGCGTTACCACCGGCCCATTGTTCGCCTTTTGTTAGGTTTCCAGGAGACATTTCTTAGAAATAGGAGTTAATTGGATGACAAAAAATAATAATGAAAAACTAAAAATGAGATTATTGCTCTTTGGAGAAGAACCTGAGAGCGGAGATCCCAGAGCAGAAGATCTGTAAATGCAACGTAATAAAGTCTTGGAAAACTTAACGAGGGTCTGAAGGTGCGGGGTCCGGGTCAGGATAATAACTCACTCAGGCTTTCATGTTCCACAAGCAACATTCTCGCTCATTGACTTGTTCTGTCCATGTAATAATGCTCCCACTAAACACAACACAGGCTTATTCTAATAGTGTCATTATAGTAGTCACCAAAACCACTTTCATCTTCATCACCACCAGTCATGAAGAATAGCTGAGATCCTCAGGGGTGGGAATCTGGAATAGGGACTCCTGAGCCAATGACCGGCCATAACAGTGACACCAGAGCCAATGACCGGCCATATTAGTGACACCAGAGCCAATGACTGGCCATAGCAGTGACACCAGAGCTAATGACCGGCGATAGCAGTGACACCAGAGCCAATGGCTGGCCATAGCAGTGACACCAGAGCCAATGACTGGCCATAGCAGTGACACCAGAGCTAATGACCGGCCATAGCAGTGACACCAGAGCCAATGACCGGCCATAGCAGTGACACCAGAGCCAATGACTGGCCATAGCAGTGACACCAGAGCCAATGGCTGGCCATATTAGTGACACCAGAGCCAATGACTGGCCATAGCAGTGACACCAGAGCTAATGACCGGCGATAGCAGTGACACCAGAGCCAATGGCTGGCCATAGCAGTGACACCAGAGCCAATGACTGGCCATAGCAGTGACACCAGAGCTAATGACCGGCCATAGCAGTGACACCAGAGCCAATGACCGGCCATAGCAGTGACACCAGAGCCAATGACTGGCCATAGCAGTGACACCAGAGCCAATGGCTGGCCATAGCAGTGACACCAGAGCCAATGACTGGCCATAGCAGTGACACCAGAGCCAATGACCGGCCATAGCAGTCACACCATAGCCAATGACCGGCCATAGCAGTGACACCAGAGCTAATGACCGGCGATAGCAGTGACACCAGAGCCAATGGCTGGCCATAGCAGTGACACCAGAGCCAATGACTGGCCATAGCAGTGACACCAGAGCTAATGACCGGCCATAGCAGTGACACCAGAGCCAATGACCGGCCATAGCAGTGACACCAGAGCCAATGACTGGCCATAGCAGTGACACCAGAGCCAATGGCTGGCCATAGCAGTGACACCAGAGCCAATGACTGGCCATAGCAGTGACACCAGAGCCAATGACCGGCCATAGCAGTCACACCATAGCCAATGACCGGCCATAGCAGTGACACCAGAGCCAATGACCGGCCATAGCAGTGACACCAGAGCTAATGACCGGCCATAGCAGTGACACCAGAGCCAATGACCGGCCATAGCAGTGACACCAGAGCCAATGACCGGCCATAGCAGTGACACCAGAGCTAATGACCGGCCATAGCAGTGACACCAGAGCCAATGACCGGCCATAGCAGTGACACCAGAGCCAATGACCGGCCATAGCAGTGACACCAGAGCTAATGACCGGCCATAGCAGTGACACCAGAGCCAATGACCGGCCATAGCAGTGACACCATAGCCAATGACCGGCCATAGCAGTCACACCAGAGCCAATGACCGGCCATATTAGTGACACCAGAGCCAATGACTGGCCATAGCAGTGACACCAGAGCCAATGACCGGCCATAGCAGTGACACCAGAGCCAATGACCGGCCATAGCAGTCACACCATAGCCAATGACCGGCCAAAGCAGTCACACCAGAGCCAATGACCGGCCATAGCAGTCACACCAGAGCCAATGACCTGCCATAGCAGTCACACCAGAGCCAATGACCGGCCATAGCAGTGACACCTGAGCCAATGACCGGCCATAGCAGTGACACCTGAGCCAATGACCGGCCATAGCAGTGACACTAGAGCCAATGACTGGCCATATTAGTGACACCTGAGCCAATGCCCGGCCATAGCAGTGACACCGGAGCCAATGACCGGCCATAGCAGTGACACCGGAGCCAATGACCGGCCATAGCAGTGACACTAGAGCCAATGACTGGCCATATTAGTAACACCTGAGCCAATGCCCGGCCATAGCAGTGATACCAGAGCCAATGACCGGCCATAGCAGTGACACCGGAGCCAATGACCAGCCATAGCAGTGACACTAGAGCCAAACTAAACCACCAGGATACATTAACGGCTCAGAATGCCAACATGCCAACTACCAGCCACCAACTTATTGCCTAGGCCCTGGCACCATTCTTCCCTGGGGATGGGTCTAGCACACCCTCATCTCAGATGTTCACCCTTCGGCCTGACACCTGTATTACCCTAGAATACTTTTCCACCCCCCAGATTTGATAGAACATTCAGCCTATATCTGACAACAAGCACTTAGCTCTGTGAGGTGTCTTCCTCCGCCATGGTACACACCACTCTAGCGTTCACCTCATAGTGCCTTTGGTTTATAAGTCAGGTCAGCCTTTATGGTGCTGGACACCTCATAACTCCGACCTCCAGTGGTAGGGGGAGCAGGACCCACAGGCTCTCTCCATGAATGGTGGGGGGTAGCAGGACTCACAGGCTGTCTCTATGAGTGGTGGGGGGAGCAGGACTCACAGGCTCTCTCTTTGGGGGAAGCAGGACTCACAGGCTCTCTATGGGGGAAGCAGGACTCACAGGCTTTCTCTATGAGTGGGGGGGGGGAAGCAGGACTCACAGGCTCTCTATGGGGGAAGCAGGACTCAGGCATTCTCTATGAGTGGTGGAGGAAGCAGGACTCAAATGCTTTCTCTATGAGTGGGGGGGGGAGCAGGACCCACAGGCTCTCTCTATGAGTGGTGGGGGAAGCAGGACTCACAGGCTCTCTCTATGAGTGGTGGGGGAAGCAGGACTCACCGGCTCTCTCTATGGGGGAAGCAGGACTCACAGGCTTTCTCTATGAGTGGTGGGGGAAGGAGGACTCACAGGCTCTCTATATGAGTGGTAAGGGGAGCAGGACTCACAGGCTTTCTCTATGAGTGGTGGGGGAAGCAGGACTCCCAGGCTCTCTCTATGAGTGGTGGGGGAAGCAGGACTCCCAGGCTCTTTCTATGAGTGGTGGGGGAAGCAGGACTCCCAGGCTCTCTCTATGAGTGGTGGGGGAAGCAGGACTCCCAGGCTCTCTCTATGGGGGAAGCAGGACTCCCAGGCTCTCTCTATGGGGGAAGCAGGACTCCCAGGCTCTCTCTATGAGTGGTGGGGGAAGCAGGACTCCCAGGCTCTCTCTATGGGGGAAGCAGGACTCCCAGGCTCTCTCTATGGGGGAAGCAGGACTCACAGGCTCTCTATATGAGTGGTGGGGGGAGCAGGACTCACAGGCTTTCTCTCATGAATTTAAGCCCTTTTCCTAATAGGTCATGTAGCTATCATAGAGAGCTGTAGAGAGCATGAGACCCCCTCCCCCTCTATTAGACTAGAGAGCTGCTAAGTAAGAGAGTGGCTTCCTTCTGTAGACGGACATCATCCATCTCCATCAATTACCTGATGAGCAATGACACCGGTACAGCCAGATTTATGGCTCCGCTAATGAAATGATTATTGAGATCAGGGGCTGATGGGGCGAGCGGCGGCGTCACTCATCCCTCTTCTCTCTCATTGTATAATAGCGCTGATTGCTTTAAAGACAAGATGAGAGACGGTGAAGCAGACGGCTGACATTTCTCTTCTCATAATAAGTAATTTGTGTAATAAAGCTTGGAGGAAATTGAACTTGTCACCATGTTAAGTGCATTTCTCTCATCGAGCGGAGTCTATGAACGGCGAAGAAACTGCGGCTGAATTCCCTCTGATTTCTAATCTCATTTGTCACACTTCCCTCGGCTTAATAAAACAAACAGCAAAACAGACAATTTCATTTGCTTCATATTCATTCCAGGATGTTCCGCCTCTGCCCGGACTCCCACACTCAGGCGCTATCGGGCAGTCGTCTCAGGTTACGGCTGTGAGCTCCGAAACTCTTCATAAACTATCAAGAAATTGTGCAGGTGACATTATTATATAAGCAGTGACTGCCGGTACTGTTACCATAGGGAGCCCAACAACCTATTCATCCTCAGTGTAATAGTGACTGCCGGTACTGTTACCATAGGGAGCCCAACAACCTATTCATCCTCAGTGTAATAGTGACTGCCGGTACTGTTACCATAGGGAGCCCAACAACCTCTCCATCCTCAGTGTAATAGTGACTGCCAGTGCTGTTACCATAGGGAGCCCAACAACCTCTCCATCCTCAGTGTAATAGTGACTGCCAGTGCTGTTACCATAGGGAGCCCAACAACCTATTCATCCTCAGTGTAATAGTGACTGCCAGTGCTGTTACCATAGGGAGCCCAACAACCTCTCCATCCACAGTGTAATAGTGACTGCCAGTACTGTTACCATAGGGAGCCCAACAACCTATTCATCCTCAGTGTAATAGTGACTGCCAGTGCTGTTACCATAGGGAGCCCAACAACCTCTCCATCCACAGTGTAATAGTGACTGCCAGTACTGTTACCATAGGGAGCCCAACAACCTATTCATCCTCAGTGTAATAGTGACTGCCGGTACTGTTACCATAGGGAGCCCAACAACCTATTCATCCTCAGTGTAATAGTGACTGCCAGTACTGTTACCATAGGGAGCCCAACAACCTATTCATCCTCAGTGTAATAGTGACTGCCAGTACTGTTACCATAGGGAGCCCAACAACCTATTCATCCTCAGTGTAATAGTGACTGCCGGTACGGTTGCCATAGGGAGCCCAACAACCTATTCATCCTCAGTGTAATAGTGACTGCCGGTACTGTTACCATAGGGAGCCCAACAACCTATTCATCCTCAGTGTAATAGTGACTGCCAGTACTGTTACCATAGGGAGCCCAACAACCTATTCATCCTCAGTGTAATAGTGACTGCCAGTACTGTTACCATAGGGAGCCCAACAACCTATTCATCCTCAGTGTAATAGTGACTGCCGGTGCTGTTACCATAGGGAGCCCAACAACCTCTCCATCCACAGTGTAATAGTGACTATCAGTACTGTTACCATAGGGAGCCCAACAACCTATTCATCCTCAGTGTAATAGTGACTGCCGTTACTGTTACCATAGGGAGCCCAACAACCTATTCATCCTCAGTGTAATAGTGACTGCCAGTACTGTTACCATAGGGAGCCCAACAACCTCTCCATCCATCTAGATAAGGTCACCCCGGATCTGGATGAGATGACCCTGGATCTGGATAAGGTCACCCCGGATCTAGATGAGGTGCAGCACCATTCCCTGCACAGGATGCATACAGCACACTGACTTACTCTGGGGTATATGATATCGGAGTACCCCTCGGAGCACCCCCATCTATAGAACAATTGTGCATTTTCAGCATTGTTCTCAATGACACGGGTCATGTGATATTTGTATTCTATATTTTCCGCCTATTATTGATAGGACTTTATGTGACTAATATAAAGGGACGCGCGCGCCTTTGACTGACCCCCGTCTTTCCAGCGAGGTTTCATTGTTGTTATTGATAATACTATTAGTGTGACACGTCGGTCCCCGCTCAGTCCCGGCCATCCATCACACTAATCCATTGCAGTTAATATAATTTATGGATGAGGCGACTGTTCCCAAATCAGCTGGGAAGATGTGGAAAACAGAAAGGCAGGAAAGAGATGTCACAGGCGGATCGGGGAGCCGGGCAGCTGCTGGCATTTATGAGTAATTACCGCAATTAATAACCGATCGGATGACAATGTTTTGCCTCCTGCCGCTGAAGATGAGCAAGGCTCTCACTAATATTGTGCCATAAAGTGAGAGCCGGAGCCTGGAAGACGCTGCGCAGCCCTTATTGACATCTGGACAAGACAAATGACTTTAAGGCGGTGAAAAGTCATTTAACGGATCGCGCCAATAAATCAAAAATAAATGTCAGGCGACGAGATGTGAGAGGAGGGGGGGCTCTTTATTAAGCTGATCTCCCACAATTCCTTGCACCTCAGCTCACTTAAAAGTATTTCTATGAATCTGTTCAGCCTGAGCTTCCCGTTTCATGAATAGAAGAAGGATTCATAGATAATTCCACCTGCTATTCCAGCTATCGTACAGCTCAGGGCAATTCCGTATTGCAGTGTACTATCCATCACATGCAGGTATAACAATACATAGACGTGGCAAAACAATTGTTATGGGAAGATTATTGATCCCACACAGCGAGAGGAGGAAAACATACCCCATGGCAATATGGCTGCCAAAAAACAGAAGACAAGTGGTTAAAAAGTCCCATCTACCCCAAAATGGTGTCAACTAATAATATCAGAGAATTACTATGTATACATTTCCCATTATAACCTTCAGACTGATCCCTGTATCTGTGTCCCCCCCTCTTATCTTCCTCCCATACTCCGGTAATCCCCCCCCCCCCTCTTATCTTCCTCCCATACTCCGGTAATCACCTCCCCCCCCTTATCTTCCTCCCATACTCCAGTAATCACCTCCCCCCCCTTATCTTCCTCCCATACTCTGGTAACCCCCCCCCCTTATCTTCCTCCCATACTCCGGTAATCACCCCCCCCCCCCCCCCCCTTATCTTCCTCCCATACTCCGGTAATCACCCCCCCCCCCCTTATCTTCCTCCCATACTCCAGTAATCACCTCCCCTCCTCCTTATCTTCCTCCCATACTCCGGTAATCACCTCCCCCCCTTATCTTCCTCCCATACTCCAGTAATCTACCCCCCCTTATCTTCCTCCCATACTCCGGTAATCACCCCCCTCCCCCTTTATCTTCCTCCCATACTCCGGTAATCACCCCCCCCCCTTATCTTCCTCCCATACTCCGGTAATCCACCCCCCCTTATCTTCCTCCCATACTCCGGTAATCCCCCCCCCCCTTATCTTTCTCCCATACTCCGGTAATCACCCCCCCCCTTATCTTCCTCCCATACTCCGGTAACCCCCCCCTTATCTTCCTCCCATACTCCGGTAATCCCCCCTCCTCCTTATCTTCCTCCCATACTCCGGTAATCACCCCCCCCCTTATCTTCCTCCCATACTCCGGTAATCCCCCCCCTCCTATCTTCCTCCCATACTCCGGTAATCACCCCCCCCCCCCCTTATCTTCCTCCCATACTCCAGTAATCACCTCCCCTCCTCCTTATCTTCCTCCCATACTCCGGTAATCACCCCCCCCCTTATCTTTCTCCCATACTCCAGTAATCACCCCCCCCCTTATCTTCCTCCCATACTCCGGTAATCACCCCCCCCCCCCCCTCCTTATCTTCCTCCCATACTCCGGTAATCCCCCCCCCTCTTATCTTCCTCCCATACTCCGGTAATCCACCCCCCTCTCCTCCTTATCTTCTTCCCATACTCCGGTAATCCCCCCCTCTCCTCCTTATCTTCCTCCCATACTCCGGTAATCACCTCCCCCCCCTTATCTTCCTCCCATACTCCGGTAATTACCTCCCCTCCCTTTATCTTCCTCCCATACTACGGTAATCACCCCCCCCCCCCCTCCTTATCTTCCTCCCATACTCTGGTAATCACCTCCCCCCTCCCCTTATCTTCCTCCCATACTCTGGTAATCACCTCCCCCCTCCCCTTATCTTCCTCCCATACTCCGGTAATCACCTCCCCCCCCCTTATCTTCCTCCCATACTCCGGTAATCCCCCCCCCCCCTTATCTTCCTCCCATACTCCGGTAATCCCCCCCTCCTCCTTATCTTCCTCCCATACTCCGGTAATCCCCCCTCCCCCCTTATCTTCCTCCCATACTCCGGTAATCGCCTCCCCCTTTCCCCTTATCTTCCTCCCATACTCCGGTAATCCTCCCCCCTCCTCCTTATCTTCCTCCCATACTCGGGTAATCCCCCCTCCCCCCTTATCTTCCTCCCATACTCGGGTAATCCCCCCTCCCCCCTTATCTTCCTCCCATACTCCGGTAATCACCTCCCCCCCCCCCCCTTATCTTCCTCCCATACTCCGGTAATCCCCCCTCCTCCTTATCTTCCTCCCATACTCCGGTAACCCCCCCTTATCTTCCTCCCATACTCCGGTAATCACCTCCCCCCCCCTTATCTTCCTCCCATACTCCGGTAATCACCCCCCCCCCTTATCTTCCTCCCATATTCCGGTAATCACCCCCCCCCCTTATCTTCCTCCCATACTCCGGTAATCCCCCCTCCTCCTCCTTATCTTCCTCCCATACTCCGGTAATCCCCCCTCCCCCTTTATCTTCCTCCCATACTCCGGTAATCACCCCCCCTCCCCCCTTATCTTCCTCCCATACTCCGGTAATCACCTCCCCCCCCCCCTTATCTTCCTCCCATACTCCGGTAATCACCCCCCCCCCCCTTATCTTCCTCCCATACTCCGGTAATCACCTCCCCCCTTATCTTCCTCCCATACTCCGGTAATCCCCCCTCCCCCCTTATCTTCCTCCCATACTCCGGTAATCACCCCCCCCCTTATCTTCCTCCCATACTCCGGTAATCTACCCCCCCCCCCCCTTATCTTCCTCCCATACTCCGGTAATCCCCCCTCCCCCCTTATCTTCCTCCCATACTCCGGTAATCTACCCCCCCCCCCTTATCTTCCTCCCATACTCCGGTAATCCCCCCTCCCCCCTTATCTTCCTCCCATACTCCGGTAATCACCCCCCCCCCTTATCTTCCTCCCATACTCCGGTAATCACCCCCCCCCTTATCTTCCTCCCATACTCCGGTAATCTACCCCCCCCCCTTATCTTCCTCCCATACTCCGGTAATCCCCCCTCCCCCCTTATCTTCCTCCCATACTCCGGTAATCCCCCACCCCCCTTATCTTCCTCCCATACTCTGGTAATCACCCCCCCCCTTATCTTCCTCCCATACTCCAGTAATCCCCCCCCCTTATCTTCCTCCCATACTCCGGTAATCACCCCCCCCCCCTTATCTTCCTCCCATACTCCAGTAACCCCCCCTCTCCCTCCTTATCTTCCCCCCATACTCCGGTAATCCCCCCTCCCCCCTTATCTTCCTCCCATACTCCGGTAATCCCCCCCCCTCCTCCTTATCTTCCTCCCATACTCCGGTAATCCCCCCCCCTCCTCCTTATCTTCCTCCCATACTCCGGTAATCCCCCCCCCTCCTCCTTATCTTCCTCCCATACTCCGGTAATCACCCCCCCCCCTTATCTTCCTCCCATTCTCCGGTAATCACCTCCCCCCCCCCTTATCTTCCTCCCATACTCCGGTAATCACCCCCCCCCCCTTATCTTCCTCCCATACTCCGGTAATCACCCCCCCCCCCCTTATCTTCCTCCCATACTCCGGTAATCTACCCCCCTCCCCCTTATCTTCCTCCCATACTCAGGTAATCCCCCACCCCCCTTATCTTCCTCCCATACTCTGGTAATCACCCCCCCCCCCCTTATCTTCCTCCCATACTCCGGTAATCACCTCCCCCCCTTATCTTCCTCCCATACTCCGGTAATCCCCCCCCCTTATCTTCCTCCCATACTCCGGTAATCACCCCCCCCCCCCTTATCTTCCTCCCATACTCCAGTAACCCCCCCTCCCCCTCCTTATCTTCCCCCCATACTCCGGTAATCCCCCCCCCCCCTTATCTTCCTCCCATACTCCGGTAATCCCCCCCCCCCCTCCTCCTTATCTTCCCCCCATACTCCGGTAATCCCCCCTCCCCCCTTATCTTCCTCCCATACTCCGGTAATCCCCCCCCCCTCCTCCTTATCTTCCTCCCATACTCCGGTAATCCCCCCCCCCCCCCTTATCTTCCTCCCATACTCCGGTAATCCCCCCCTCCTCCTTATCTTCCTCCCATACTCCGGTAATCCCCCCCCCTCCTCCTTATCTTCCTCCCATACTCCGGTAATCCCCCCCCTCCTCCTTATCTTCCTCCCATACTCCGGTAATCCCCCCCCCCCCCCTTATCTTCCTCCCATACTCCGGTAATCACCTCCCCCCCCCTTATCTTCCTCCCATACTCCGGTAATCACCTCCCCCCCCCTTATCTTCCTCCCATACTCCGGTAATCACCCCCCCCCCTTATCTTCCTCCCATACTCCGGTAATTACCTCCCCCCCCTTTATCTTCCTCCCATACTCCGGTAATCCCCCCTCCCCCTTATCTTCCTCCCATACTCCGGTAATTACCTCCCCCCCCTTTATCTTCCTCCCATACTCCGGTAATCCCCCCTACCCCCTTATCTTCCTCCCATACTCCGGTAATCCCCCCCCCCTCCCTCCTTATCTTCCTCCCATACTCCGGTAATCCCCCCCCCTCCCTCCTTATCTTCCTCCCATACTCCGGTAATCCCCCTCCTCCTTATCTTCCTCCCATACTCCGGTAATCCCCCCCTCCTCCTTATCTTCCTCCCATACTCCGGTAATCACCTCCCCCGCTTCCTCCTTATCTTCCTCCCATACTCCGGTAATCCCCCCCCCCCCCCTTATCTTCCTCCCATACTCCGGTAATCACCTCCCCCCCCCCCCCCCTTATCTTCCTCCCATACTCCGGTAATCACCCCCCCCCCCTTATCTTCCTCCCATACTCCGGTAATCCCCCCCCCTCCTCCTTATCTTCCTCCCATACTCCGGTAATCCCCCCCCTCCTCCTTATCTTCCTCCCATATTCCGGTAATCACCCCCCCCCCCCTTATCTTCCTCCCATACTCCGGTAATCACCCCCCCCCCCCTTATCTTCCTCCCATACTCCGGTAATCCCCCCCCCCCTTATCTTCTTCCCATACTCCGGTAATCACCTCCCCCCCCCCTTATCTTCCTCCCATACTCCGGTAACCCCCCCTTATCTTCCTCCCATACTCCGGTAACCCCCCCCTTATCTTCCTCCCATACTTCGGTAATCCCCCCCCCCCCCCCTTATCTTCCTCCCATACTCCGGTAATCACCCACCCCCTTATCTTCCTCCCATACTCCGGTAATCCCCCCTCCTCCTTATCTTCCTCCCATACTCCGGTAATCCCCCCCCTCTTTATTTTCCTCCCATACTCCGGTAATCCCCCCCCCCCCCCCCTTATCTTCCTCCCATACTCCGGTAATCACCCCCCCCCCTCCTTATCTTCCTCCCATACTCCGGTAATCCCCCCCTCCTCCTTATCTTCCTCCCATACTCCGGTAATCCCCCCTCCCCCCTTATCTTCCTCCCATACTCCGGTAATCACCTCCCCCCTCCTCCTTATCTTCCTCCCATACTCCGGTAATCCCCCCCTCCTCCTTATCTTCCTCCCATACTCCGGTAATCACCCCCCCCCCCCCTTATCTTCCTCCCATACTCTGGTAATCCCCCCTCCCCCTTTATCTTCCTCCCATACTTCGGTAATCCCCCCTTATCTTCTTCCCATACTCCGGTAATCCCCCCCTCTCCTCCTTATCTTCCTCCCATACTCCGGTAATCCCCCCCCTCCTCCTTATCTTCCTCCCATACTCCGGTAATCCCCCCTCCTCCTTATCTTCCTCCCATACTCCGGTAATCACCTCCCCTCCTCCTTATCTTCCTCCCATACTCCGGTAATCACCCCCCCCCCCTTATCTTCCTCCCATACTCTGGTAATCACCTCCCCCCTCCCCTTATCTTCCTCCCATACTCCGGTAATCACCTCCCCTCCTCCTTATCTTCCTCCCATACTCCGGTAATCACCTCCCCCCTCCCCTTATCTTCCTCCCATACTCCGGTAATCCCCCCCCCCTTATCTTCCTCCCATACTCCGGTAATCCCCTCCCCCCTTATCTTCCTCCCATACTCCGGTAATCCCCCCTCCCCCCTTATCTTCCTCCCATACTCCGGTAATCCCCCCCCCCCCTTATCTTCCTCCCATACTCCGGTAATCCCCCCCCCCCTTATCTTCCTCCCATACTACGGTAATCCCCCCTCCCCCCATACTCCGGTTATCACTTTGCGTGGTTTGCAGTGTTCCCGGCCGCTTCGCTCTGCTGGTGATTTGTACTGGCTCTTTAATAAATTTTTTCCACCATACGGCATAGATCACACTGGCCGCCTTCCATGCCTGGAAATTGAGACAGATCTATTGTACCCCTCCCCCATCCTAATCGCATTCCCATAGACCCGGCTCCTAATTCTACAGTCATTTTATCACATAGTAAAACAATGTGTCACTTATTTGGCCGCAGTTCATATCGGTCAATGGGGAAAGAAATGCAGAGAGGAGTGTGCAAAATGCTGCGGCACTACTACTGCTGCACAAACACAACTCCCATCATGCCGAATAGCAGTTGTTGCTGTGAATCAGCTGGATTGCAGCAGGGTTGTGGGTACGGCCATATAAAACCTTCACCTGTCACTGGGTTTTTTCTTTCTATGGTTACTGCAGACAACCTTTACATTGATCTCCATTATAACTCAGTATACAAGGAGCTCCCCCCAGTGGTGGCTGAAGGCAGAGCATATTTAGTCATGGAACTCTACATCTGTGCTGCGGGTTTGGAGCACTGTATCATGTAGAATAGGGAACTATTGTGGACGCAACAATGATAAAAGGTGGAGTTCCCTTTAAGATGCCCGGCTGGATCCCTTATTTGCTCGTCTCACAGTCACTTTGAGGGGGAGAATAGGTGAGTATGCGCACATCACGCGCTCGGCGGCTCAGTCGGGGCTGACACGTCTCTTATTACTTAGAAGAAGCAGCTTTCAGGATCCGCACCATCACGTATGCAAACCAATTTGTCATCTGAGTGACGAGATAGCATCGCACGCTATGAAATTGTGTTTTTGATGAAAGTGGCGAGGTGTTGACAGCAGCAAAATCCGCAATATTATTCTACCAGATTTCATCAGCTAGAAGGACGGAACCGACTTTTAAGTAACAATTGAAAGGAGCCTAAAATGGTCCCTGTCATTGCAAACAACTTCCCCATAATTACTCCTGCAAACCAGCTCTAACGCTTTGGCCACTAGGTGTCCCCCTTCTCTGTAACCTGCTGTCTGCTGCCTGCGGCCAGGGGAAATCTGTCTCTAATAACAGACAGAACAGGAAAAATGACGGGCAGTGGGTTGGGATTACTATGTACCCTGTGTAGGAGAGATAGACCGGCCTGTGTATCTGCAATTGTTAGCCAATCTGAGGACGATCCACACAGTTCCTCAAAGGTAAATCAAGACTTTCCTCTCATCTCTCACCACCCATAAAGCTCAGGGCACCTGTCCCTGGTGTAATAACAGTGTATCTACTGCTGTCTATCCAGAGTGCTGAAGGGGCCTGTCACGAGCAGTAGGAGCAGCTCAGTGCTTTAACTGAAAGTTTAAAATTATATATATATATATATATATATATATATATATATATATAAATTTTCATGTAATCCCATTGTTAGGGACTGTTGTGGAATTAAGCAGACACAGACAGATGGACCCCAGACTGTAAGCCACCCCCTGTCTCTGCCTATTACTACAATCTGCCCTAGGTGGCAGTGGATAACTGGGCGGCAGTCCCTGTACTGGGCCGGACAAGACTAGACAAGCACGATAAAGCAGAGTGGACAGTCCAGGTAATAACAGGTAAACAGCAAAGTCAGATACAAAGCAGAGGGTCAAAACACAAGACAAACAGAGCTATAAACTAGTGACCAGCAACTAGTGCAGACACGCTTTATAGGAGGTCAGGGGTCTGGTATAGGACCCGATTGTCTAAGCCCCTGATCTCCAGCCATGGACACCTGAGCACAGCACACACCGACCGGGAGAAGACCTGTCCGTCACAGAACTACTAACACAAGTAACTGGAGAACCCAGCAGGTAAAGACCAGCAATGAGACCAAACAAGAGAAGGTGAAGACACCAGAAGACCCCAGCAGGTAAAGACCAGGCATGAGACCAAACAGGAGAAGGTGAATACAAGAGGTGAACCCAGCAGGTAAAGACCAGGGATGAGACCAAACAAGAGAAGGTGACACCAGGAGACCCCAGCAGGTAAAGACCAGCAATGAGACCAAACAAGAGAAGGTGAAGACATCAGGAGAACCCAGCAGGTAAAGTCCAGCAATGAGACCAAACAAGAGAAGGTGAAGACACCAGGAGACCCCAGCAGGTAAAGACCAGCAATGAGACCAAACAGGAGAAGGTGAAGACCAGGGATGAGACCAATCAGGAGAAGGTGAATACAAGAGGTGAACCCAGCAGGTAAAGACCAAGGATGAGACCAAACAGAAGAAGGTGACACCAGGAGAACCCAGCAGGTAAAGACCAGGGATGAGACCAAACAGGAGAAGGTGACACCAGGAGACCCCAGCAGGTAAAGACCAGCAATGAGACCAAACAAGAGAAGGTGAAGACATCAGGAGAACCCAGCAGGTAAAGACCAGCAATGAGACCAAACAAGAGAAGGTGAAGACACCAGGAGACCCCAGCAGGTAAAGACCAGCAATGAGACCAAACAGGAGAAGGTGAAGACACCAGGAGACCCCAGCAGGTAAAGACCAGCAATGAGACCAAACAGGAGAAGGTGACACCAGGAGAACCCAGCAGGTAAAGACCAGGAATGAGACCAAACAGGAGAAGGTGAATACAAGAGGTGAACCCAGCAGGTAAAGACCAGCAATGAGACCAAACAAGAGAAGGTGACACCAGGAGACCCCAGCAGGTAAAGACCAGCAATGAGACCAAACAAGAGAAGGTAAAGACATCAGGAGAACCCAGCAGGTAAAAAACAGCAATGAGACCAAACAAGAGAAGGTGAAGACACCAAGAGACCCCAGCAGGTAAAGACCAGCAATGAGACCGAACAAGAGAAGGTGACACCAGGAGACCCCAGCAGGTAAAGACCAGCAATGAGACCAAACAAGAGAAGGTGAAGACACCAGGAGACCCCAGCAGGTAAAGACCAGCAATGAGACCAAACAAGAGAAGGTGAAGACCACAGGAGAACCCAGCAGGTAAAGACCAGGGATGAGACCAAACAGGAGAAGGTGAAGACACCAGGAGAACCCAGCAGGTAAAGACCAGGGATGAGACCAAACAAGAGAAGGTGACACCAGGAGACCCCAGCAGGTAAAGTCCAGGGATGAGACCAAACAGGAGAAGGTGAATACAAGAGGTGAACCCAGCAGGTAAAGACCAGGGATGAGACCAAACAAGAGAAGGTGAAGACACCAGGAGAACCCAGCAGGTAAAGACCAGCAATGAGACCAAACAGGAGAAGGTGAAGACACCAAGAGACCCCAGCAGGTAAAGACCAGGGATGAGACCAAACAGGAGAAGGTGACACCAGGAGACCCCAGCAGGTAAAGACCAGCAATGAGACCAAACAGGAGAAGGTGAAACAATAGCGAGTGAGTCTTGGTCACACTATGCGATCCAAGGACTATGTCATGATCCCGATAGTTATAGTCCTAACACCCAAACAGCACTTTTTACTTATGCTGTTACAACTGTAACAAACCCTCAGCTGTGAGAAGCATTGTTTCCATTCACTGCCAGCAAGCAGAAAAGGGTCATTTTATCTGAAAGTTTTTTGAAATGGTAAGAAACGTAACCCCATACCATCGATTCTATGTGACTGATACAATAGTGACAACCCCTCAGCTGTGAGAAGCATCGGGTCGGGAGAGGTTATCGCCCTCTGGATGTAAAGAGAAGCAATGTTTCAATTTTAATATAGAAAACATTGTTTTTTTTTGTTTTCAGACTATTTGCATTGTTTTATTTGCGCTCCAGACGGAACCTTCATTAACCCGCCGCGACATCATGTGACCTTGCAGCGCCGTCATTGTCTGACAATTAGCCTGTGGGAGTCGCTGGATTGCGGGGGAACAGACTCCGAGCACAATGGAACATATATTTTTCCTGATTGTTAAAAGTAACAAAAAAAAAGAAATCCACTTTACGACTTTGCGATGTTCAGGAGTCCATGAAATGGGGAGGATTGTTGGAGGTTTCGCGGTCAGGCCGGAGAATTAATTGAAGAGTTCTGTTACTTTCTCGATGGCCGCTGTTTAATTGATCTGCGCAGCCCCGGCAGGACCGCCGAGCGACGGGAGAAAATTACGCCACGCCGAACATATCAATTTTTCCTTGAATTGTTGGAACAAATTAGGTTTTCGGCTGATTTTGTCCTAATGTCTGGCCGGGTATTCAGCCGCGGGGACGGAGAAAGCAGCAACATAAATGAAGGTTAAATAATAAGCATTGAGAATAGACTGGAGAGATGTCGCCTGGAACATGCTGGAACTCGTGGGCAGCAGTGTTACCAGGTGTGGATGAAGGCTCAGTCACACTATAATAGAGCTGCTATAAGCAGAAGCGTAATAAGGAGCGGACTGCTACCTCCAGGTACTCACAGGGGGCCTCGTCTCTGCTCGGAGTCACTGCTTTTTCTAATTCTTCTCCATTTGGCCCGACCATCATGGAGACTTCCCCTAGCTACAAATAGTCTCCGGAAAATCTGCAAAACATTTAAGGCTCTTTGTTCCAGCACCATCATCAACTCTATACAAACTCTCCATCTATATTGTTCTGCACTGTGAAATATTGTCCACATTGTCCTCCCATGCAGAATACTATGTAGGCCGTCTCTTCGCCCTCACATAATAGTTAAGCCGCCTTGGTGCTTCCATAGAGTAGTCAGCCCCCCCCCCCCCCTGTGCCTTCATATAGTAGTTAGGCCTTCTATGTGCTCCCATATAGTAGTTTGGCCCTCTGTGCCCCCATATAGTAGTTAGGTCCCCCTGGGCTCCTATCTAGCAGTTAGGCCCTTCTGTCTCCATATAGTAGTTAGGCCCTTCTGTCTCCATATAGTAGTTAGGCCCTTCTGTCTCCATAAAGTAGTTAGGCCCTTCTGTCTCCATATAGTAGTTAGGTCCCCCTGGGCTCCTATCTAGCAGTTAGGCCCTTCTGTCTCCATATAGTAGTTAGGCCCTTCTGTCTCCATATAGCAGTTAGGCCCTTCTGTCTCCATATAGTAGTTAGGCCCTTCTGTCTCCATATAGTAGTTAGGCCCCTCTGTCTCCATATAGCAGTTAGGCCCTTCTGTCTCCATATAGCAGTTAGGCCCTTCTGTCTCCATATAGTAGTTAGGCCCTTCTGTCTCCATATAGTAGTTAGGCCCCTCTGTCTCCATATAGCAGTTAGGCCCTTCTGTCTCCATATAGTAGTTAGGCCCCTCTGTCTCCATATAGTAGTTAGGCCCTTCTGTCTCCATATAGTAGTTAGGCCCCTCTGTCTCCATATAGCAGTTAGGCCCTTCTGTCTCCATATAGCAGTTAGGCCCTTCTGTCTCCATATAGTAGTTAGGCCCTTCTGTCTCCATATAGTAGTTAGGCCCCTCTGTCTCCATATAGCAGTTAGGCCCTTCTGTCTCCATATAGTAGTTAGGCCCCTCTGTCTCCATATAGTAGTTAGGCCCCTCTGTCTCCATATAGTAGTAAGGCCCTTCTGTCTCCATATAGTAGTTAGGCCCCTCTGTCTCCATATAGTAGTTAGGCCCTTCTGTCTCCATATAGTAGTTAGGCCCCTCTGTCTCCATATAGTAGTTAGGCCCCTCTGTCTCCATATAGTAGTTAGGCCCTTCTGTCTCCATATAGTAGTTAGGCCCCTCTGTCTCCATATAGCAGTTAGGCCCTTCTGTCTCCATATAGTAGTTAGGCCCCTCTGTCTCCATATAGTAGTTAGGCCCTTCTGTCTCCATATAGTAGTTAGGCCCTTCTGCCTCCATATATTAGTAAGGCCCCCTGCATGCATAGTCCTCCACCCTCCCCCTATGCAGACATTACCTTCTATTTAAAAAAAAAAAAAGAAAAGAAAAGCACCCATGCTCAGCCAGTTGAAGTGCAGTCCACTCACATCTCTTCCTCCTCCATAGATGCTGTCACTGTGCTGGGGGCTGGGGGAAAGAGCGGCCTCTTGTGGCAGCAGGTATAGTGGTTGGTAGGTTGGGGAGCAATGGCTTCTCACTCTGTCAGTTAGAGCGCTGCATTTACCAGTAAGCGCTGATCAGATGCACATACAGTAAGAGGTCCAGTCACCGCACCCGGTCGCCACTCAAGCTCAGGGCCCACCGGGGAACCCCCAATACCTGCCTATTAGTCCAAGCCTTTCTGTGGTCATCAACCTGGTCCTGTATTTCTATCATTATAGATACAGCATAGAATACATTGTGATACATCATCAAAAACATTTCTTCATATATACTGTACACCATCATAGAAGCACTGTCATAGAGGCATAAACTATACATCATCATAGGAATCTCACATGTACATCATACATAGGTTATTATAGATACAGTACATTATAATACATCATCATACATAGGTTATTATAGATACAGTACATTATAATACATCATCATACATAGGTTATTATAGATACAGTACATTACAATACATCATCATACATAGGTTATTATAGATACAGTACATTATAATACATCATCATACATAGGTTATTATAGATACAGTACATTATAATACATCATCATACATAGGTTATTATAGATACAGTACATTACAATACATCATCATACATAGGTTATTATAGATACAGTACATTATAATACATCATCATACATAGGTTATTATAGATTCAGTACATTATAATACATCACCATACATAGGTTATTATAGATACAGTACATTATAATACATCATCATACATAGGTTATTATAGATACAGTACATTATAATACATCATCATACATAGGTTATTATAGATACAGTACATTATAATACATCACCATACATAGGTTATTATAGATACAGTACATTATAATACATCATCATACATAGGTTATTATAGATACAGTACATTATAATACATCATCATACATAGGTTATTATAGATATGTGTATAAAAAAAGATTAAAAACGACCGCGCTCCTGATAGACACAGTATGCACATAGGCTACCAGTCTCCATATAGCTGCAGGCTACCAACAAGTGGTTACTGCTCTCACTCAATAAAACCGTAGTGAAAAAATCATAGTAGTGTTGTGCCGCGCTAAAAAACTCATGCGTTTATACTATTGTAATTGTAAACATAATATACCAATGAAATGGTTAATTGATCCACTTTCTCTATTTCATATACTATTAGAGGTCACTCACCACATTGGTGTACTGGTTGTGCTTTGACTTGCGGTTCTCCGTATCTGCGGATACAGCGTCCGGTGAATTAGTTTCTTTAAAGTTTCTTTGAAAACCACCAAGTAGGTTAGGGTTGTATATGTCCTTTCTGGCTCTCTGTAAAGGCTTTGCATAGCGTGCGCCCCGGCCGGTGGCGCGTATACCGCTTGCTGAGATAATCCTGACCGGAGTCCTCTGTGACGTCACAGTATGGATCCCTTTAAAGAAACTAATTCACCGGACGCTGTATCCGCAGGTACGGAGAACCGCAAGTCAAAGCACAACCAGTACACCTATGTGACCTCTAATAGTATATGAAATAGAGAAAGTGGATCAATTAACCATTTCATTGGTATATTATGTTTACAATTACAATAGTATAAACGCATGAGTTTTTTTAGCGCGGTTATTATAGATACAGTAGATTATAAGACACCATCACAGGGATCTCACATGTACATCCCCATACTTAGATTGTAGGCACATTATAGATACATTATAATACATCACCATACACACCTTATTGTAGACATCATAATACATCCTCATAGAAGCTCTGTCATAGATGCAGAATATATACATTATCATAGACTTATCATCAGAGATACATTGTAGCACATTTATCACCACAGGTATGTAATGACAGCTCCATCATCAGAGATGTGTGATATACTGTATACATCATCACTGCTATTATTCATGAATATTTTATCATGGATATACGGATAGATCATAGAGACTCCATTGCAGATACAAAGTAATAGATACATCATCACACATCATACATGGTCAGAGATACATCATAGATACATCATAATGTGGTGTCCCACCACTGGTGTTTTTCTCTTCTTCTATACACCCGTTGTAAAGCTCTCTCTCAGGTTAAGTGGTGGATGAGGTATATTCCACTCAGGACTAACGTGACAGAAGCCCAAGGGACCCGCAACAACCTGGCAGGTTACCGACCATCTGGGGAACGCTAGAGACCGGCCATATACAAAGCAGGTACCAACATCACACCTATGTGCTGGACTAGTCATGACCATACCATCACTGGCCGAGTAGTCACCAAAATAACACATCATACATGGTCAGAGATACATCACAGATACTCTATCATAGAGTACATACATTCAGCTCCTGAAGTATTTGGACGTGCCATGTCTCCTGCTTTTCTGAAGGATTTGGACGGTCACAAGTCGGCAGCCATCATGAGGCTGAAGAACAAACCAAACCAATCTGAGAGGTGGCAGAGGATGAGACACCCGGCCGTGAGCAAAGAAATCGACAATCTCATCCACTTAGAAGGAAATCTCTGGAGAACTCAATACCAAGAGGAGACAAGGAATGGAGTTTCACAGGGTCCATCCCAAGACGTAACCACTGGTGACACTCCGCTGTTGAGGACCTTCCCAGATTTGGTCTATACTTAAAGGAGATGCCCATTAAAAATTTTTATTAAAATATTGTACTACCCCCCAAAAGTTGTACAAATGCCCAATATAGACTTATCATGGGAAATGCACACTCCTTTAAGAAGACTTTACAATTCCCTAGTGTAGAGTGAGCGCTAAAGATGGGGGTGAGGTGGAAGCTGCTAGGCACGCTCTATGGCCTGAAGCCCACAATGAATTAAGGATTGCAGGAGAGACCTTGCACAGCTAAACTACCTTCTCTGTTTTGCCAGTTTTTCCCATTGAATTAGAATAGGATATCTAGAGATCTCAGCGTGGACTAGAGTCTTGGATAAAACCTTCAAGAACTCCACATGGCACCGTGATCAGCGTGATCCCTACTCAGGGTTTGTTAAAGTTAACAGCTGGAACAGTCTTTGAGCTTTTATGGCATGGAAGCCCTTGGTTATGGGAACTAGACTAGGCCTAAACCTTTCCATAGGACCTAGCAGTGTGGAGCAGATGTTCTCTCCCCTGCTCCAGCCACGGCCGTCTACAATGATCCAGCACTTCGAGGGAAAGGCTCAGGTCTGCAGTGAAAAAGGCTGAACGTGGGAGATTCCTCCCCTGGGAGAAGGTCATGGGACCAAACCTCCATATCTGATGTTATCCAGTGGGAGTGGAGATACAGAGCGATGCTAATGCTCGCACATCCATAATACCGCACTGTCTGCAATACAAGCAGTATAAAACACTATAAAACAGTATAAAAATAACACCAGAAACTCATTATACCCTGATACAGATTAACAAACTTCAAGAAACCTCCATAGCCACAAGATCACTGGGATACGGGTACCGGGACACTGCAGAATGGCCAGAAAGATCTCAGCAAGAGAGGAAAATGTGGGAAGGATTTGTGGACAGAAAAACCAAGCTGAGCCTGTATAAGACCAATGGGCAGGTAGGGAAGGGCTGGGGTAGCACAGCAGGACAGACGTGGTGGCGGTACAATGGTGCAGTATCATGGGCGCTTATTGAGCATGTGACTGTAGATAGATGGAGCGGGAAGGATTCTGTATGGAAGCGGAGAATGACCCAAAACATTGAATATTCTTCACCTCGCTCTGGTGGAGGATGCGGCCAAACACCTCTGGAGTAGCAGAAGGAACACACAAGCTCACCAACAAGTATATTGCGGTATATCCAGGTGTACGGAGGAGCTGAAGAGCCGAGCGCTTCCTGGACATAGACACAAAGATTTACTCCGGCCACCGGATGATAAAACTTTGCTTTTATTCTTTTGTTATTAAAACAAATGAAACGCCAACATGTTTCCATCGTCCAGATCTTCATCATGGCGTGACCATGAGAGGGACAAAACACGCTGGATATAATGTGCTGCTTTTATGTGAGTAGCACATGGATGTAGTGAGGTTTATTATCGCGGGGGGGAAACTTCAGTGTCCAGGTCCCCCCCGTGTCCCCCGCCCCCCCCCCCCCCGGGTGTCCCCCTGTGCCCCCTGTGTCCCCCCCCCTGGGTGTCCCCCTGTGCCCCCCGTGTCCCCCCCCAAACACAAGTCACAAAGTAAAGAAGAAGAAAAGAAGCAGCTTCCCTCCCGGGGGGTGGGGGTGGGGGGCGATGTGTCATGTAAGGAGAGAGCACAACAAATATTTATGAGACACAGAGATTTTTTTTATATTTGTGACAGATGGAGAAGTCGTTTGTTTTTCTGTTATTTTAGGATGTGATTTACATGAATGCACTTTTCATATTGAGTCTATCAAGTCTAAAAACAAATATCCACAAGAAAAAGACCCCTTATTTGGGTCTAGCAGAAACCGTAATAATAGTGCAGAATGGAGTATAGAATGGCCTCAGGAGCTGAACTCCATGTAATAAAGCCAGGATGTGGTGACCCAGGGCGGCAGGATGTTACATGCAGAAGTTATACGGTACGGCTGCCGCGCTTGTCGCAGGGCCTGAGTGGTAAATAGCAATAAGAATAATAAGATTTATTTGTACAGATTCCGTAGATTCGATGAAGGTCACAGGGCGGACTACCTAGAGGAGCACTATCCAATATGACAAGCTTGGATTCCTTGCATTTACTTATAAGACTTGGGCGAAAAGAAAAAACGGAACTCACAGTAAGAAGAAATCCGTCAAGCTGAGATGAGTACACAGGGCGGCACATGCAGGAGTATCGGCCCCGGGCGGGACACTGGGAGGAGACAACCATTGGTTTAAGTCTTAGGACTTGTGGCACATCGGCAACAAGTAAACTTCTCCAACTACTAACTCCAGACTGAAGCACTGAGGGATGGCAGAAGCTGGAAGACTTACAGATGGCCCCTCAGCGTGGACAGGCTGGATCCCTTGTGTTGTAGTCGCACCACTGGTGGTTTAGCAGGCCGTAGCCTGACCCCCTGGAACACAGGAAACCGGAATAGAACTGCACGCACTCCTAGTTCTCTCTGAGCACACGGCCCGCTCCACCCTGACTTATAGACTTCAGTTTCCTATTGGTGGAGAGGAGGTAACTTGGTGTGGTATTGGACGGAGGGCCGTGATAGGCTCAGAGGTGGAGGGGGAGATGTCTGACACAACACAATAGAAACTCAATAAATTTGGCACAGCTGTAATCCTTCTGTTGTGGTGGTGGGAAGGGGTTAAATCCAATGTCTGCCCTGATCTCGTGACACAACTTTGGTTTTCTTATATTAATAATCATTACAAGAAATAATACTTCAGCTTGGTATGGAGGCGGCGGCCGGCGGCGTCAGTCAGGGGGGAGGGGCGCTATGGAGTCTCTATTCATACACGGTGGTGATGGCAACAATTATGAATAGTAAACCCTGCATTACAGATACTTGAGATAAAAACTGCAAAAAAGCCGCCGCTTCCGTGTAAAGTTGTTTCTTGTTTCCATGACGACAGTGATGTTATAACAAGGCGCAATTGTGGCATGATTTTCATCTAATGTGAAGCAAATGGAAACTTAAGAGGAAAAAACTTAAAACGCATTGTTCTACTTGTTCCTGGTCATCTATGGAGGCTCCGAGCAAACACATAGGGTAGAGGGGGCACCAGAGCCGGGCGGGGGCAAACGGTCTATCCATACAGGGCTGGGGGGCGAGGGTCTATCCGTACAGGGCTGGGGGGCGAGGGTCTATCCGTACAGGGCTGGGGGGCGAGGGTCTATCTATACAGGGCTGGGGGGCGAGGGTCTATCTATACAGGGCTGGGGGGCGAGGGTCTATCTATACAGGGCTGGGGGGCGAGGGTCTATCTATACAGGGCTGGGGGGCGAGGGTCTATCCGTACAGGGCTGGGGGGCGAGGGTCTATCTGTACAGGGCTGGGGGGCGAGGGTCTACCTATACAGGGCTGGGGGGCGAGGGTCTATCCATACAGGGCTGGGGGACGAGGGTCTATCTATACAGGGCTGGGGGGCGAGGGTCTATCTATACAGGGCTGGGGGGCGAGGGTCTATCCATACAGGGCTGGAGGGCGAGGGTCTATCCATACAGGGCTGGGGGACGAGGGTCTATCTATACAGCGCTGGGGGGCGAGGGTCTATCCATACAGGGCTGGGGGGCGAGGGTCTATCCGTACAGGGCTGGGGGGCGAGGGTCTATCCGTACAGGGCTGGGGGGCGAGGGTCTATCCGTACAGGGCTGGGGGGCGAGGGTCTATCCGTACAGGGCTGGGGGGGCGAGGGTCTATCTATACAGGGCTGGGGGGCGAGGGTCTATCCATACAGGGCTGGGGGGCGAAGGTCTATCTATACAGGGCTGGGGGGCGAGGGTCTATCCGTACAGGGCTGGGGGGCGAGGGTCTATCTATACAGGGCTGGGGGGCGAGGGTCTATCTATACAGGGCTGGGGGGCGAGGGTCTATCCGTACAGGGCTGTGGGGCGAGGGTCTATCCGTACAGGGCTGGGGGGCGAGGGTCTATCCATACAGGGCTGGGGGGCGAGGGTCTATCCATACAGGGCTGGAGGGCGAGGGTCTATCTATACAGGGCTGGGGGGCGAGGGTCTATCCATACAGGGCTGGGGGGCGAGGGTCTATCCGTACAGGGCTGGGGGGCGAGGGTCTATCTATACACGGCTGGGGGGCGAGGGTCTACCTATACAGGGCTGGGGGGCGAGGGTCTATCCGTACAGGGCTGGGGGGCGAGGGTCTATCTATACAGGGCTGGGGGGCGAGGGTCTATCTATACAGGGCTGAGGGGCGAGGGTCTATCTATACAGGGCTGAGGGGCGAGGGTCTATCCATACAGGGCTGGGGGGCGAGGGTCTATCCATACAGGGCTGGGGGGCGAGGGTCTATCCGTACAGGGCTGGGGGGCGAGGGTCTATCTGTACAGGGCTGGGGGGCGAGGGTCTATCCGTACAGGGCTGGGGGGCGAGGGTCTATCCGTACAGGGCTGGGGGGCGAGGGTCTATCCATACAGGGCTGGGGGGGCGAGGGTCTATCCGTACAGGGCTGGGGGGCGAGGGTCTATCCATACAGGGCTGGGGGGGGAGAGGGTCTATCCATACAGGGCTGGGGGGCGAGGGTCTATAAATACAGGGCTGGGGGGCGAGGGTCTATCTATACAGGGCTGGGGGGCGAGGGTCTATCTATACAGGGCTGGGGGGCGAGGGTCTATCCATACAGGGCTGGGGGGCGAGGGTCTATCCATACAGGGCTGGGGGGCAAGGGTCTATCCATACAGGGCTGGGGGGCAAGGGTCTATCTATACAGGGCTGTGGGGCGAGGGTCTATCCATACAGGGCTGGGGGGCGAGGGTCTATCTATACAGGGCTGGGGGGCGAGGGTCTACCTATACAGGGCTGGGGGGCGAGGGTCTATCCATACAGGGCTGGGGGGCGAGGGTCTATCCATACAGGGCTGGGGGGCGAGGGTCTATCCATACAGGGCTGGAGGGCGAGGGTCTATCTATACAGGGCTGGGGGGCGAGGGTCTATCTATACAGGGCTGGGGGGTGAGGGTCTACCTATACAGGGCTGGGGGGCGAGGGTCCACCTATACAGGGCTGTGGGGCGAGGGTCCACCTATACAGGGCTGGGGGGCGAGGGTCTATCTATACAGGGCTGGGGGGCGAGGGTCTATCTATACAGGGCTGGGGGGTGAGGGTCTACCTATACAGGGCTGGGGGGCGAGGGTCCACCTATACAGGGCTGGGGGGCGAGGGTCTATCTATACAGGGCTGTGGGGCGAGGGTCCACCTATACAGGGCTGGGGGGCGAGGGTCCACCTATACAGGGCTGGGGGGCGAGGGTCCACCTATACAGGGCTGGGGGAAAAGCTCCAGGGGAAGGAAACCCTGGCTGCTATAATGATCACTGCCGTTACAACACATGTAATAAACCAATAGTGAATAGAGGGGACTTTGTCTATAGAAATATAAGTGACTGGTAGGTGATCTCATTGCAACCACCAGTGATATATACGTTACTGTACAGTATAGCAGCATGTGGTGTATAATGTATAGTAACTGTATAACCCTGATGACACAGCAGCTGGATATGTGATATATAAGTTACTGTACAGTATAGCAGCATGTGGTGTATAATGTATAGTAACTGTATAACCCTGATAACACAGCAGCTGGATATGTGATATATAAGTTACTGTACAGTATAGCAGCATGTGGTGTATAATGTATAGTAACTGTATAACCCTGATAACACAGCAGCTGGATATGTGATATATAAGTTACTGTACAGTATAGCAGCATGTGGTGTATAATGTATAGTAACTGTATAACCCTGATAACCCTGCAGCTGGATATGTGATATATAAGTTACTGTACAGTATAGCAGCATGTGGTGTATAATGAATAGTAACTGTATAACCCTGATGACACAGCAGCTGGATATGTGATATATAAGTTACTGTACAGTATAGCAGCATGTGGTGTATAATGTATAGTAACTGTATAACCCTGATAACACAGCAGCAGCTGGATATGTGATATATAAGTTACTGTACAGAATAGCAGCATGTGGTGTATAATAATGTATAGTAACTGTATAACCCTGATAACACAGCAGCAGCTGGATATGTGATATATAAGTTACTGTACAGTATAGCAGCATGTGGTATATAATGTATAGTAACTGTATAACCCTGATAACACAGCAGCTGGATATGTGATATATAAGTTACTGTACAGTATAGCAGCATGTGGTGTATAATGTATAGTAACTGTATAACCCTGATAACACAGCAGCTGGATATGTGATATATACGTTACTGTACAGTATAGCAGCATGTGGTATATAATGTATAGTAACTGTATAACCCTGATACCACAGCAGCAGCTGGATATGTGATATATAAGTTAATGTACAGTATAGCAGCATGTGGTATATAATGTATAGTAACTGTATTACCCTGATAACACAGCAGCAGCTGGATATGTGATAAGTTACTGTACAGTATAGCAATCAGCATGTGGTATATAATGTATAGTAACTGTATAACCCTGATAACACAGCAGCTGGATATGTGATATATAAGTTACTGTACAGTATAGCAGCATGTGGTGTATAATGTATAGTAACTGTATAACCCTGATAACACAGCAGCTGGATATGTGATATATAAGTTACTGTACAGTATAGCAGCATGTGGTGTATAATGTATAGTAACTGTATAACCCTGATAACACAGCAGCTGGATATGTGATATATAAGTTACTGTACAGTATAGCAGCATGTGGTGTATAATGTATAGTAACTGTATAACCCTGATAACACAGCAGCTGGATATGTGATATATAAGTTACTGCACAGTATAGCAGCATGTGATATATAATGTATAGTAACTGTATAACCCTGATAACACAGCAGCTGGATATGTGATATATAAGTTACTGTACAGTATAGCAGCATGTGGTGTATAATGTATAGTAACTGTATAACCCTGATAACACAGCAGCTGAATCTGTTATATTATTAGTTACTATACAGTATAGCAGCATGTGGTGTATAATGTATAGTAACTGTATAGCACTGATAACACAGCAGCGGGATATGTGATATATAAGTTACTGTACAGTATAGCAGCATGTGGTATATAATGTTTAGTAACTGTATAACCCTGATAACACAGCAGCAGCTGGATATGTGATATATATGTTACTGTACAGTATAGCAGCATGTGGTATATAATGTATAGTAACTGTATAACCCTGATAACACTGCAGCTGGATGTGTGATATATAAGTTACTGTACAGTATAGCAGCATGTGGTGTATAATGTATAGTAACTGTATAACCCTGATAACACAACAGCTGGATATGTGATATATAAGTTACTGTACAGTATATCAGCATGTGGTGTATAATGTATAGTAACTGTATAACTCTGATAACACAGCAGCTGGATATGTGATATATAAGTTACTGTACAGTATAGCAGCATGTGGTGTATAATGTATAGTAACTGTATAACCCTGATAACACAGCAGCTGGATATGTGATATATAAGTTACTGTACAGTATAGCAGCATGTGGTGTATACTGTATAGTAACTGTATAACCCTGATAACACAGCAGCAGCTGGATATGTGATATATAAGTTACTGTACAGTATAGCAGCATGTGGTGTATAATGTATAGTAACTGTATAACCCTGATAACACTGCAGCAGCTGGATATATGATATATACGTTACTGTACAGTATAGCAGCATGTGGTGTATAATGTATAGTAATTGTATAACCCTGATAACACAGCAGCAGCTGGATATATGATATATACGTTACTGTACAGTATAGCAGCATGTGGTGTATAATGTATAGTAACTGTATAACCCTGATAACGCAGCAGCAGCTTGTAGATACAGGATGGAGCTGCAGATCCCCATAATGCAGTAGTGTAGTACAACAGGCTAGAATAGAGAAGCAGGGCTGCTGTCAGAGGTCTGTGTGGTCACATGACATCAATGGGGAAGGGGTGTGTTCAGCATCGACCAATCAGGAAGTGAGAATCACAGAGCTGTGCAGGAGGACAGTGACAGAAACTTTTCTATACAGCAGTATGTATAGCTGAGTGTGAGTGCAGGCACATTCTAGCAGCAGTGTGTATAGCTGAGTGTGAGTGCAGGCACATTCTAGCAGCAGTGTGTATAGCTGAGTGTGAGTGCAGGCACATTCTAGCAGCAGTGTGTATAGCTGAGTGTGAGTGCAGGTACATTATAGCAGCAGTGTGTATAGCTGAGTGTGAGTGCAGGAACATTCTAGCAGCAGTGTGTATAGCTGAGTGTGAGTGCAGGTACATTATAGCAGGAATGGAGATGATGGGAAACACAAGGGCGGACAGAGACTGCATGAAGGAATGAGCAGGGTATAGGGTCAGCACTGTATAGCAGCACTCTATCCAGGGAGAGAGGGGTTACAGCTATGAGGAGATTACCTCCACAGTCCTGCACACTGACTGCATATGGGGGGGGGGGGGGGCACACTGACTGCATATGGGGGGGGGGCACACTGACTGAATATGGAGGGGGGGGGGCACACTGACTGCATATGGGGGGGGGCACACTGACTGGATATGGAGGGGGGGCACACTGACTGGATATGGAGGGGGGTATACACTGACTGCATATGGGGGGCACACTGACTGGATATGGAGGGGGGGGGGGTGCCTGCATATGGGGGGCACACTGACTGCATATGGAGGGGCACACTGACTGCATATGGGGGGGGCACACTGACTGCCTATGGAGGGGGGGCACACTGACTGCCTATGGAGGGGGGGCACACTGGCTGCCTATGGAGGGGGGGGCACACTGACTGCCTATGGAGGGGGGGCACACTGACTGCCTATGGAGGGGGGGGGCACACTGAAAGCACATGCAGTCTCCTCCTCTTTTTCCTCCTAAAGCCTGATTGTTAGCAGCTGCCAGGAAAGGGTTAAAAGTTCCTGTCAGGCTGTAACTCCTCCCACACCCCTCCCCCATTCAGGCACAGCTGGGGGTGCTTCCTGTGAGCTCTGTGACCAATAGGCCGCTTTCCCTCCTGGCTGTAGCCCCTCCCCATCCCTTTAGTCACCTGAGCTTCCTCTTCCTGCCTCCGTCTCCTCAGGACTGACCTGCAGCCCCCCCCCCCCCCCCCTTTTTCTTCTCGGTCCAATGTTCTATGTCTGATAGCAAAAGAAACAGGAGTCCGTGGAGCCTCAGTTGCGAGTCTCAAAACACGGGATAGCCAGGTATCTCTAGCCTATTCCCACGGGGGCCTCCATGATGGGGAGAGCTCCACACCACCCTGATAAATAGCCCCTTAAGTCCCACTTGGTTGAGAGTTGTGGGACATAAATAGGGAAACACCAGGGTGGCCCCTTATCGTCAGGGTCTAACTCAAGGTGCGAGTATTGTGACATGACAAGGCAGGCTTCCATCCACAGACAGCCGTTTCAGGGTATTTGCCCCTCGTCAGGGTGGAGCAGGATTCTGGTTAGTTGGGGCAATGACAAATCAACCAACAAAACACTGTCTGTGGATGGAGACCCCCGGGGCGGCTAACTGTGGATGGAGACCCCCGGGGCGGCTGTCTGTGGATGGAGACCCCCGGGGCGGCTGTCTGTGGATGGAGACCCCCGGGGCAGCTGTCTGTGGATGGAGACCCCCGGGGCGGCTGTCTGTGGATGGAGACCCCCGGGGCGGCTGTCTGTGGATGGAGACCCCCGGGGCGGCTGTCTGTGGATGGAGACCCCCGGGGCGGCTGTCTGTGGATGGAGACCCCCGGGGCAGCTGTCTGTGGCTGGAGACCCCCGGGGCGGCTGTGTGTGGATGGAGACCCCCGGGGCGGCTGTCTGTGGATGGAGACCCCCGGGGCGGCTGTCTGTGGATGGAGACCCCCGGGGCGGCTGTCTGTGGATGGAGACCCCCGGGGCGGCTGTCTGTGGATGGATGCCCCGTGGCGGCTGTCTGTGGATGGATGCCCCGGGGCGGCTGTCTGTGGATGGATGCCCCAGGGCGGCTGTCTGTGGATGGAGACCCCCGGTGATGTCCATGTAGATGATGTCCATGTAGGTAATGTCCATGTAGGTGATGTCCATGTAGGTGATGTCCATGTAAATGATGCTTATGTAGATGATGCCCATGTAGATGATGTCCATGTAGGTGATGTCCATGTAAGTGATGTCCATGTAGGTGATGTCCATGTAGATGATGTCCATGTAGGTGATGTCCATGTAGATGATGTCCATGTAGGTGATGTCCATGTAGGTGATGTCCATGTAGGTGATGTCCATGTAAATGATGCTTATGTAGGTGATGCCCATGTAGATGATGTCCATGTAGGTGATGTCCATGTAGGTGATGTCCATGTAGGTGATGTCCATGTAGATGATGTCCATGTAGGTGATGTCCATGTAGATGATGCTTATGTAGGTGATGTCCATGTAGATGATGCTTATGTAGGTGATGTCCATGTAGATGATGTCCATGTAGGTGATGTCCATGTAGATGATGTCCATCTAGGTGATGTCCATGTAGATGATGTCCATGTAGGTGATGTCCATGTAGGTGATGTCCATGTAGGTGATGTCCATGTAGATGATGCTTATGTAGGTGATGTCCATGTAGATGATGTCCATGTAGGTGATGTCCATGTAGATGATGTCCATGTAGGTGATGTCCATGTAGGTGATGTCCATGTAGATGATGTCCATGTAGATGATGCTTATGTAGGTGATGTCCATGTAGATGATGTCCATGTAGGTGATGTCCATGTAGATGATGTCCATGTAGGTGATGTCCATGTAGATGATGTCCATGTAGATGATGTCCATGTAGGTGATGTCCATGTAGGTGATGTCCATGTAGATGATGTCCATATAGGTGATGTCCATGTAGATGATGCTTATGTAGGTGATGTCCATGTAGATGATGCTTATGTAGGTGATGTCCATGTAGATGATGTCCATGTAGATGATGTCCATGTAGGTGATGTCCATGTAGATGATGCTTATGTAGGTGATGTCCATGTAGATGATGCTTATGTAGGTGATGTCCATGTAGATGATGTCCATGTAGGTGATGTCCATGTAGATGATGTCCATCTAGGTGATGTCCATGTAGATGATGTCCATGTAGGTGATGTCCATGTAGGTGATGTCCATGTAGATGATGCTTATGTAGGTGATGTCCATGTAGATGATGTCCATGTAGGTGATGTCCATGTAGGTGATGTCCATGTAGGTGATGTCCATGTAGATGATGTCCATGTAGATGATGCTTATGTAGGTGATGTCCATGTAGATGATGTCCATGTAGGTGATGTCCATGTAGATGATGTCCATGTAGGTGATGTCCATGTAGATGATGTCCATGTAGATGATGTCCATGTAGGTGATGTCCATGTAGGTGATGTCCATGTAGATGATGTCCATATAGGTGATGTCCATGTAGATGATGCTTATGTAGGTGATGTCCATGTAGATGATGCTTATGTAGGTGATGTCCATGTAGATGATGTCCATGTAGATGATGTCCATGTAGATGATGCTTATGTAGGTGATGTCCATGTAGGTGATGTCCATGTAGGTGATGTCCATGTAGATGATGCTTATGTAGGTGATGTCCATGTAGGTGATGTCCATGTAGGTGATGTCCATGTAGATGATGTCCATATAGGTGATGTCCATGTAGATGATGCTTATGTAGGTGATGTCCATGTAGATGATGCTTATGTAGGTGATGTCCATGTAGATGATGTCCATATAGGTGATGTCCATGTAGATGATGCTTATGTAGGTGATGTCCATGTAGATGATGCTTATGTAGGTGATGTCCATGTAGGTGATGTCCATGTAGGTGATGTCCATGTAGATGATGTCCATGTAGGTGATGTCCATGTAGATGATGTCCATGTAGGTGATGTCCATGCAGATGATGTCCATGATATGGATCCTCTGACTGTTATCGGGAATGGGGTGACGTTTTTCCTACACTTGGCATTAGCATCCGGCTCCTGTAAAACGCGCCGGCGGCACAATACAGAGAACACTCACAGAACATCAATAAGACTAATAAGAAAAGTTTGTTTTATGAGCAGGAGATTGCATTTCGAGGGACTACACGCGTCTTCCAAGTCACTGAGCCTGTTTTATTAAACTCAAAAAACCAAGGACATAGGAGGAACGTCTGGAGTGTAATATCGAGGAGCGCACGTCCTGACAGCAGAGCGCCGCGCCAAGGTAGTAATAATCTCGTCCCAGCGTCAAAGGAAACAAGAGAATTCTCCTGTCTTATTTCTGAGCCTACAAAATCCCACAAGGGTCAAATATTAAAATAAAAAAGAAATAAAAATAAAAAAGAAATAAAAATAACAAAAAAAAGAAATAAAAAAACTTCTCACTTACGGCGAGAAGCTCGGTCTCCTGGTCGGCTGCGCGGGAATGCTTGTTGATCTCGCGTACCTGCAGCAGCGGGAGAGCAGAAATGGGATTTTGCGCGGCGGCGGCTTTCAGATGTGATTGTACATTAAACCTCGCCGTGAAGTCTTATTTCCATTTTATGATTTTGCATGAACAGATTGTGTCGCTGGCAGCCGCTCAATAAGACAGTGACAAATCTCCTGCCACTGTCCACACCTGAGATACTGATACACGGGTGACCGATCCACACCTGAGATACTGATACACGGGTGACCGATCCACACCTGAGATACTGATACACGGGTGACCGATCCACACCTGAGATACTGATACACGGGTGACCGATCCACACCTGAGATACTGATACACGGGTGACCGATCCACACCTGAGATACTGATACACGGGTGACCGATCCACACCTGAGATACTGATACACGGGTGACCGATCCACACCTGAGATACTGATACATGGTGACAGATCCACACCTGAGATACTGATACATGGTGACAGATCCACACCTGAGATACTGATACACGGGTGACCGATCCACACCTGAGATACTGATACACGGGTGACCGATCCACACCTGAGATACTGATACATGGTGACAGATCCAAACCTGACATACTGATACACAGGTGACCAATCCACACCTGACATACTGAAACACAGGAGACCAATCCACACCTGAGATACTGATACATGGTGACAGATCCACACCTGAGATACTGATACATGGTGACAGATCCACACCTGAGATACTGATACATGGTGACAGATCCACACCTGACATACTGATACACAGGTGACCAATCCACACCTGACATGCTGATACACAGGAGACCAATCCACACCTGAGATACTGATACACGGGTGACCAATCCACACCTGACATACTGATACACAGGAGACCAATCCACACCTGACATACTGATACACGGGTGACCGATCCACACCTGACATACTGATACATGGTGACAGATCCACACCTGAGATACTGATACATGGTGACAGATCCACACCTGAGATACTGATACATGGTGACAGATCCACACCTGACATACTGATACACAGGTGACCAATCCACACCTGACATGCTGATACACAGGAGACCAATCCACACCTGAGATACTGATACACGGGTGACCAATCCACACCTGAGATACTGATACATGGTGACAGATCCACACCTGAGATACTGATACATGGTGACAGATCCAAACCTGAGATACTGATACACAGGAGACCAATCCACACCTGACATACTGATACACGGGTGACCGATCCACACCTGAGATACTGATACATGGTGACAGATCCACACCTGAGATACTGATACATGGTGACAGATCCACACCTGAGATACTGATACATGGTGACAGATCCACACCTGAGATACTGATACATGGTGACAGATCCAAACCTGAGATACTGATACACAGGAGACCAATCCACACCTGACATACTGATACACGGGTGACCGATCCACACCTGAGATACTGATACACGGGTGACCGATCCACACCTGAGATACTGATACATGGTGACAGATCCAAACCTGAGATACTGATACACGGGTGACCGATCCACACCTGACATACTGATACACAGGTGACCAATCCACACCTGACATACTGATACACAGGAGACCAATCCACACCTGACATACTGATACACGGGTGACCAATCCACACCTGACATACTGATACACAGGAGACCAATCCACACCTGACATACTGATACACGGGTGACCGATCCACACCTGACATACTGATACACAGGTGACCAATCCACACCTGACATACTGATACACAGGAGACCAATCCACACCTGACATGCTGATACACAGGAGACCAATCCACACCTGACATACTGATACACGGGTGACCAATCCACACCTGAGATACTGATACATGGTGACAGATCCACACCTGAGATACTGATACACGGGTGACCGATCCACACCTGAGATACTGATACACAGGAGACCAATCCACACCTGAGATACTGATACATGGTGACAGATCCAAACCTGACATACTGATACACAGGTGACCAATCCACACCTGACATGCTGATACACAGATGACCAATCCACACCTGATTTACTGATACACGGGTGACCGATCCACACCTGACATACTGATACACAGGAGACCAATCCACACCTGACATACTGATACACAGGAGACCAATCCACACCTGACATACGGATACACAGGAGACCAATCCACACTTGAGATACTGATACACAGGTGACCGATCCACACCAGAGATACTGATACACAGGAGACCAATCCACACCTGACATACTGATACACAGGAGACCAATCCACACCTGACATACTGATACACGGGTGACCAATCCACACCTGACATACTGATACACAGGTGACCAATCCACACCTGAGATACTGATACATGGTGACAGATCAAAACCTGACATACTGATACACAGGAGACCAATCCACACCTGAGATACTGATACACAGGAGACCAATCCACACCTGACATACTGATACACAGGAGACCAATCCACACCTGAGATACTGATACAAGGGTGACCGATCCACACCTGAGATACTGATACAAGGGTGACCGATCCACACCTGACATACTGATACACAGGAGACCGATCCACACCTGACATACTGTTACACAGGAGACTAATCCACACCTGACATACTGATACACAGGAGACCAATCCACACCTGAGATACTGATACACAGGAGACCAATCCACACCTGACATACTGATACACAGGAGACCAATCCACACCTGAGATACTGATACACGGGTGACCGATCCACACCTGAGATACTGATACAAGGGTGACCGATCCACACCTTACATACTGATACCCGGGTGACCATCTGGAGGAGACTAATCCACATCTGACATACTGATACCCGGGTGACCATCTGGAGGAGACCAATCCACACCTGACATACTGATACCCGGGTGACCGATCCACACCTGAGATACTGATACACGGGTGACCAATCCACACCTGACATACTAATACACGGGTGACCAATCCACACCTGACATACTGTTACCCGGGTGACCAATCCACACCTGACATACTGATACATGGTGACCAATCCACACCTGACATACTGATACCCGGGTGATTGATCCACACCTGACATACTGATACCCGGGTGACCGATCCACACCTGACATACTGATACCCGGGTGACCGATCCACACCTGACATACTGATACCCGGGTGACCGATCCACACCTGACATACTGATACCCGGGTGACCGATCCACACCTGACATACTGATACCCGGGTGACCGATCCACACCTGACATACTGATACACGGGTGACCGATCCACACCTGACATACTGATACAAGGGTGACCGATCCACACCTGACATACTGATACAAGGGTGACCGATCCACACCTGACATACTGATACAAGGGTGACTGATCCACACCTGACATACTGATACACAGGAGACCAATCCACACCTGACATGCTGATACATGGGTGACCGATCCACACCTGAGATACTGATACACGGGTGACCGATCCACACCTGACATACTGATACCCGGGTGACCGATCCACACCTGACATACTGATACAAGGGTGACCGATCCACACCTGACATACTGATACAAGGGTGACCGATCCACACCTGACATACTGATACAAGGGTGACCGATCCACACCTGACATACTGATACAAGGGTGACCGATCCACACCTGACATACGTGGTCCTCAGCCAGTGATGTTAGGTGACGCCAGTGCTAGTTCAGCACACGGGTGGATTGGTCACTCATGTATCAGGTGCTGCAGTGCGGAGCTCTTGCACGTGTAATCTTTGCACACATTTATTTTTACATGGGACTGACAAAATTGTAACTTAAAAAATGTAACTTAATTTAACTTAATTTAACTTAATTTAACTTAATTTAACTTAAAAAAAAAATTCTGTTGGGAAAAAAAAAATCTCTTAGTATTTAGTGGTCAGTGTCCCTTTAAATCCCCCCGTCAGCCCTCTGTTTTCGCGTTGATTCCTGCGCGGCGTCTCCCATTGATTGAGATTTTGTCAGCTGTAAATATATTCGCTTCTTATTTTCAGCGCAGGATTTAGTATTCCGAGCAGACGCCGCGCCGCCATTGTGCTGCCAGGAGATGCAAAAGGGAAAAATACAAAAACCTTTGGATATCTGTACGTGGCGGACGCCGAAGTGACTCACAGCCGAGATAACGATAAGAGCTGCGGGACCCCAATAACCTAGATAAAGGTTCTGAACGGGGGAAGGGGGGCAGATAAGAGTCGCAGGACCCCAATGAATCAGGACCCCCAATAATTGAGGTAAAGGTTCTGCAATGCATCTGAATGATGGGGGGGAGGGGTACGGGGGGACAAGAGCTGCGGCACCTGAATACAGCAGAACCCCAATAACTGAGATGAAGGTTCTGAACTAAGACAACAAGGAGATGCCTCTAAATGATGGGGGGGACAAGCTGTGGGACCCCAATAGGTCAGAACCCCAATAACTGAGCAGGTCCATGGGGCTGTGAGTGATATACTTGCCCAGCCGCTCGGTGTACGCCCCAGTATCCCACCATACCGTCCCCGGTCTTACATCAGCAGCCGCCATAACTAGGGATGTCTGGCAGCTTCCCGGTAACCTCGGCAGTGGCAGAGGAGCAGACGTGCGGAGTATAATTGCATGTTACTGCTTATTACCCATTTAATGCAGCTTCTAACCATGATGCATGAGCGGTTCTGTAGTCGCTGACAGAGGAGGATACAACCATCTGCTGCTGCTTAGAGAGTCATTAGCACAATCAACACAACGCTACAATGTGACACGGGAAACCCAATCATCTTTAAAGAAAAAAAATTGGATCTTTTTTGCCGTGTGAATCAGGAAAGTTCTGTCAGCCATGTAAACAGCGCCATAAATCATCATATAGTCCAGCCATAGGGCGAGGGCCAGGAGTTATCCATGAGGGCAGGACCAGAGGGGGCAAATGTTACTCATTGTGAGTCCAAAGCTACCAGTGCAACCTCAGTATCCAGTGCTCCAGAGATATCCAGTGCCCCAGAGATATCCAGTGCCCCAGTGATATCCAGTGCCCCAGTGATATCCAGTGCCCCAGTGATATCCAGTGCTCCAGTGATATCCAGCGCAACCTCAGTATCCAGTGCTCCAGTGCTCCAGAGATATCCAGTGCCCCAGAGATATCCAGTGCCCCAGTGATATCCAGTGCCCCAGTGATATCCAGTGCCCCAGTGATATCCAGTGCTCCAGTGATATCCAGCGCAACCTCAGTATCCAGTGCTCCAGTGCTCCAGAGATATCCAGTGCTCCAGTGACATCCAGTGCTCCAGTGCTCCAGTGACATCCAGTGCTCCAGTGATATCCAGCGCAACCTCAGTATCCAGTGCTCCAGTGATACCCAGTGCTCCAGAGATATCCAGCGCAACCTCAGTATCCAGTGCCCCAGTGATATCCAGTGCTCCAGAGATATCCAGCGCAACCTCAGTATCCAGTGCCCCAGTGATACCCAGTGCTCCAGTGATATCCAGTGCTCCAGTGATATCCAGTGCTCCAGAGATATCCAGCGCAACCTCAGTATCCAGTGCTCCAGAGATATCCAGTGCTCCAGAGATATCCAGCGCAACCTCATTATCCAGTGCTCCAGTGATATCCAGTGCTCCAGAGATATCCAGCGCAACCTCAGTATCCAGTGCTCCAGTGCTCCAGAGATATCCAGTGCTCCAGTGATATCCAGCGCAACCTCAGTATCCAGTGCTCCAGAGATATCCAGTGCTCCAGAGATATCCAGCGCAACCTCAGTATCCAGTGCTCCAGAGATATCCAGTGCTCCAGAGATATCCAGCGCAACCTCATTATCCAGTGCTCCAGTGATATCCAGTGCTCCAGAGATATCCAGCGCAACCTCAGTATCCAGTGCTCCAGAGATATCCAGTGCTCCAGTGATATCCAGTGCTCCAGTGATATCCAGTGCTCCAGTGATACCCAGTGCTCCAGTGATACCCAGTGCTCCAGTGCTCCAGAGATATCCAGTGCTCCAGTGATACCCAGTGCCCCAGTGATATCCAGTGATATCCAGTGCTCCAGAGATATCCAGTGCTCCAGAGATATCCAGCGCAACCTCAGTATCCAGTGCTCCAGAGATATCCAGTGCTCCAGTGATATCCAGTGCTCCAGTGATACCCAGTGCTCCAGTGATACCCAGTGCTCCAGTGATACCCAGTGCTCCAGTGCTCCAGAGATATCCAGTGCTCCAGTGATACCCAGTGCCCCAGTGATATCCAGTGATATCCAGTGCTCCAGAGATATCCAGTGCTCCAGAGATATCCAGTGCCCCAGTGATATCCAGTGCTCCAGTGACATCTAGTGCTCCAGAGATATCCAGTGCTCCAGTGACATCCAGTGCTCCAGAGATATCCAGTGCCCCAGTGATATCCAGTGCTCCAGTGTTCCAGTGACATCCAGTGCTCCAGAGATATCCAGTGCAACCTCAGTATCCAGTGCCCCAGTGATATCCAGTGCTCCAGTGACATCCAGTGCCCCAGTGACATCCAGTGCTCCAGTGATACCCAGTGCTCCAGTGATATCCAGTGCCCCAGTGATATCCAGTGCTTCCAGTGTTCCAGTGATACCAGTGCCCCAGTGCTCCAGAGATACCCAGTGCTCCAGTGATATCCAGTGCTTCCAGTGATACCCAGTGCTTCAGTGCTTCCAGTGATATCCAGTGTGTCCTGTAGTAACTAATGAATCAGTAACTCTGGGAACATCTAGTGATTCATTGACTATAGTGATCCTTATGTATTATATCCAGTGATTCAGTGCTTCCAGTGATCCAGTGCTTCCAATGATATCCAGTGATTCATTGCTTCCAGTCATATCCAGTGATTCTGTGCTTCCAGTGATTCTGTGCTTCCAGTGATATCCAGTGATTCTGTGCTTCCAGTGATTCTGTGCTGTCAGTAATATCCAGTGATTCTGTGCTTCTAGTGATATCCAGTGATTCTGTGCTTCTAGTGATTCTGTGCTTCCAGTGATATCCAGTGATTCTGTGCTTCCAGTGATATCCAGTGATTCTGTGCTGCCAGTAATATCCAGTGATTCTGTGCTTCCAGTGATATCCAGTGATTCCAGTGATTCTGTGCTTCCAGTGATATCCAGTGATTCCAGTGATTCTGTGCTTCCAGTGATATCCAGTGTTTCTGTGCTTCTAGTGATTCTGTGCTTCCAGTGATATCCAGTGATTCTGTGCTGCCAGTGATATCCAGTGATTCTGTGCTGCCAGTAATATCCAGTGATTCTGTGCTTCTAGTGATTCTGTGCTTCCAGTGATTCTGTGCTTCCAGTGATTCCAGTGATTCTGTGCTTCCAGTGATTCTGTGCTTCCAGTGATTCTGTGCTTCCAGTGATTCCAGTGATTCTGTGCTTCCAGTGATTCTGTGCTTCCAGTGATTCCAGTGATTCTGTGCTTCCAGTGATTCCAGTGATTCTGTGCTTCCAGTGATATCCAGTGATTCTGTGCTTCCAGTGATTCTGTGCTGTCAGTAATATCCAGTGATTCTGTGCTGCCAGTAATATCCAGTGATTCTGTGCTGCCAGTAATATCCAGTGATTCTGTGCTTCTAGTGATTCTGTGCTTCCAGTGATATCCAGTGATTCTGTGCTTCCAGTGATTCTGTGCTGTCAGTAATATCCAGTGATTCTGTGCTGCCAGTAATATCCAGTGATTCTGTGCTTCTAGTGATTCTGTGCTTCCAGTGATTCCAGTGATTCTGTGCTTCCAGTGATATCCAGTCACACCTGGTTGTAGTATCCCAGCTCAGGTGTGCCACTAAGTTCTATTGCACCTGGGTAAAGTAACTCATGTCAGGCTCACACAGTGGGATATAGATGAGTGTGTTCTGTGTTTTCCCCACTAGGTGTCACCACTGTGTTTCTTCTATGTCTTATTCTGTGCACAGCTGAAGGAAACAATGGGTTAAGTGCTGTATGTCATGTGTTCCTTTTCCTCCTGTCGCAGGTGTCGGCTGTTTTCCCTCATTTTTCTGCCCCATCCTCTTCTTTCTCTCTTACACCACACAGCGCCACCAATCACTGGGAGGTTTAGTGCACCCCTAGAAAAGGAGATTAGTTCCTGGTGGGAGGAGTTAGTTCTCTAGTTAGTGGAGAGGGAGCAACACACAAGACACAGTGCCTGCTGCAGCGAAGTTAGGGCCTGGCTCTGGCCAGGACCCTTCTCAGGGACCAAGAGACTTAAGCTTTCACTTCTTTAACCCCTTCCCGTCAGTAATCTGTATATATACATTCCTGACTTCAGGGGATTACTGATGTGATTGGGGTGGTTGCAGTGAGAACGGTCCTGCACACATTAGTGACCCCAGACTACTGTGACCAGTGCCCAAGTGACCCTACACCCACCGAGCAGCCACAACACCTCTAAGCTATCCCCAACAAGGGTGGACCACCCCGCTGCACCACACAGTGATTAGTGACAATATCTACTGATTCATTTGCTTATTGACAAAACTGCTTCAGTGACTCAGGTGACCTGCAGTTAGTCAGTGACTCCAGTGATATCTATACGGTGCGACCAATCTTATCTGAGCAGCCGCACATGTGGCTCCAATGCCAGCACTTTATTGTTGTTGTCCTGGGCTGTAGTTGTCTTATACCGTTTTCTCCCTGCAAATGTATGTTAAAGGGGGCAAAAAAATCAAATCACCTGGAGTCAGAAAGTTAAATAATCTCCAGTCTTCCAGTACTTATCAGCTGCTGGATGTCCTGCAGGAAGTGGTGTATTCTCTCCAGTCTGACACAGGGCTCTCTGCTGCCCCCTCTGTCCATGTCAGGAACTGTCCAGAGCAGGAGAGGTTTTCTATGGGGATTTGCTGCTGCTCTGGACAGTTCTTGACATGGACAGAGGTGGCAGCAGAGAGCACTGTGTCAGACTGGAGAGAATACACCATTTCCTGCAGGACATACAGCAGCTGATAAGTACTGGAAGACTGGAGATTTTTTTAATAAAAGTAATTTGCAAATCTATATAATTTTCTAATACCAGTGGATTAGAAAAAAATAACTTTTTGCCGGAGTTCCCCTTTAAGCCCTTCTTTATGGGGTCCTGCTTATCTTTATGGACACTCCTGATTATGAATACAACCGTAATGAAAATAACATCTGTATCCAATGATGACTCTGGAGAACTGAGTCATTCTCATAAAACTTTTATGGTGCATGGCATCCGGCCTCCATCCAGCGGCTCTGCTCCCGCTCTCCTATCAAGGTCTACCTGAAAGACACAACAAGCTTTTATTGACCCTTTTACCAAACAGCGAGAACGTCCTTTTTTATTGCGTCCTAGAAGCAGCGGCAGAGTGGATTGTGTTCGGCAGAGTGTAATGTGTTCGGCAGCGGGCGGCTCGTGTAGTGCCGGCTCCTATCAGCGTCTGCATGGACAGGTGAGGGCCGCCCAATCAGCTCCGCTATTAATGGAGAGACCATGAATTATTTACGCACTTGTGAGACTAATCCGCCACTTTATTAGTGGAATATGGCATTAGCGGAACGCCGCACCAAGACAAAGCCAGGCCATTAATTTTAATGGGCTGCACATTTTATCGTCCAGGGAATTTGATCAGATCAACATAAACGCAGAAAGTGGAATGAGTGCAGCTCCCGCCGCTCCGCAGATCCATTACTGATCATTTCTACTTGTTTTTCCGAACATCAAATTTAACCTTTTACTTAGAACTTCAGGAGGTGGCGGAGCTTAAAGATGGAGGGCGACAGTAAAAACAAGGCCCCTCTCAGCAGCTGCCTGACACTCATAGGTTAAAGTCAGGCCGCCATCTTTGTTTTCCACCTTCCTTCACCAATCCAGGGCAGATGAAGATACATCGGTCGCCTCCTCTCACAAGCAGTGCTGAGAAAACTTGCCGAATTGTTTGGGTTCGGCAACGTTCTCTGAACCCCAATGTTTGACTTTTGGCAGCCGCTGGCTGGAGAAGTTGGAGTCCTGGAAAACATGGAGAAAGCCATAGGCCATAGGCTGTATCCACCAGGACTCCCTAGGGCAGCATCTAACTTCTCTAGTCACTGGTTTTCAAATGCCAAGTGTTTGGGTTCAGAAAACGTTGCCAAACCCAAACAGTTTGCTCATCACTGCTCACAAGTGTTATAGTAGCCATGAAGATGACCTCCAAGATACAAACGCCACTGGGAAGCAATGGGAACAGTATTTGGAAAGCAGACCCATGATGCAACCATGTGGAACTTTCTTACCAGCTCCACCCTACACTCACTAGTCATTGGTGCTTAGCTTTAGTGTCACGTATGTTAGATCAACTCGGCCACCACTCCACTAGGCCAGTCCTTCACTAGGCCACCACTCCACTAGGCCAGTCCTCCACTAGGCCACCACTCCACTAGGCCAGTCCTCCACTAGGCCACCACTCCACTAGGCCAGTCCTCCACTAGGCCACCACTCCACTAAACCAGTCCTCCACTAGGCCACCACTCCACTAGGCCAGTCCTCCACTAGGCCACCACTCCACTAGGCCAGTCCTTCACTAGGCCACCACTCCACTAGGCCAGTCCTCCACTAGGCCACCACTCCACTAGGCCAGTCCTTCACTAGGCCACCACTCCACTAGGCCACCACTCCACTAGGCCAGTCCTCCACTAGGCCTCCACTCCACTAGGCCACCACTCCACAAGACAACCACTTCACTAGACCACCATTCCCCTAGGCAACCACTCCACTAGGCAACCACTCCACTAGGCCACCACTCCACTAGGCCAGTCCTGCACTAGGCCACCACTCCACTAAACCAGTCCTCCACTAGGCCACCACTCCACTAGGCCAGTCCTCCACTAGGCCACCACTCCACTAGGCCAGTCCTTCACTAGGCCACCACTCCACTAGGCCAGTCCTCCACTAGGCCACCACTCCACTAGGCCAGTCCTTCACTAGGCCACCACTCCACTAGGCCACCACTCCACTAGGCCACCACTCCACTAGGCCAGTCCTCTACTAGGCCTCCACTCCACTAGGCCAGTCCTTCACTAGGCCACCACTCCACAAGACAACCACTTCACTAGACCACCATTCCCCTAGGCAACCACTCCACTAGGCAACCACTCCACTAGGCCACCACTCCACTAGGCCAGTCCTGCACTAGGCCACCACTCCAATAGGGCACCACTCAACTAGACCACCATTCCACTAGGCAACCACTCCACTAGGCAACCACTCCACTAGGCAACCACTCCACTAGGCCAGTCCTCCACTAGGCCACCACTCCACTAGGCCAGTCCTTTACTAGGCCACCACTCCACTAGGGCACCACTCAACTAGATCACCACTCCACTAGGCCCGTCTTCCACTAGGCCAGTCCTTCACTAGCTGTTGATGTTAGCTTGAAAGCCCCATATGGCAATAACTCATAAGAAGTGTTGAGATGCTGAACTGTTCCGGTTCTGCAATGTTCTCCAAACGTTTGTCATTTGACTCCTGGCAAGTTAGATGCTGCCCTAGGGAGTCCTAAAAAACATGGATCTAGTCTATGGCCTAATGTTGCTGAACCCGAACAGTTCGGCATCTCCACTCAACAATACTCCTATGTTGTCAACCAGGTGGTCACAACTACTAACCTAATGGTGATGTCCCATTGAGAGCAGCGGTGACTGCTTCCTTGAGGATGATTATGGATATTGTTGTAGTGTGTGGATTGTCAGGGGTGTTGACTGTCTATGTGCAATTAGTATATAGGGCCGAAACTGGTATATAGGGCCAAACCAGTTACTAGTAAAGTAACCTGCCATGGATGATGAGAGCTGCCATGTCTTGAAGAGGCCACAGGTCTCCTTTAAAGCAAATGTACCACTAGATACATCGCTTTCTGTTTTTTACATGAACAGACCGACGCTGATCTAGTCCCGAGCACCGGCCCGCCTCTGAGCACTGGAGACAGGCCCACCGGCCCCCGGTGCTTCCTGCCTGGCCAGTGCTTGGAAATAGATTAGCGCCATGCACAAGTACTGGGTGGCGGTTCAAAAAAAGGACTGTGCAACCACCATCCCCGCCCCAGCACCGGTCTGTTCATGTAAAAAGCACAAAGCGATTTACCTAGTGGTACATTCACTTTAAGAACATTAGTGGACATCCTACGATATGGAGAGAAAGGAGCGGCTGCACCTCACGCCTATGGCTGATACTAATGCCACTCGGCTACATTCAAAAACCAACGCCAGGATGTCGGTATATAATTTGATCAAACCATATTGCCTCATGTACCACGTGCCGGTCTCCTGGTTCACATGAGTCCCTACACTAACTCCACACTGTGTCGGTCAGCGACCGCCAACCCCACATAGCGTGCACAAACAGGGAAGGGAGGCCCTGGAACAGCCCTGCAACCCCAATGTCACAGGACCAAACCCAAAGGGCCCCCAAAGGGCGTTGGTTTTTTAAAATAGGCCTAACATCATTAGTATCAGCCATAGGTGGGATGTGCAGCTGCTCCTCTCTCTCCATGTCGTATTAGTGGACATCCTGACTACCCACTCTACATAATATTATCCTACTGGGTAACGCAGAACTGTTGCACTTTTTGGGTCTTTGCCAAAGGCCAGGAGCAGCACTCACCAGATGAGTGCAGCTGGACCCTGCTCAGGTCCGATTGTGATTCAGTGCTTCCAGTGACTCAGTGATATCTAGTGCTTCAGTGCTTCCAGTGACTCAGTGATATCCAGCGCTTCAGTGCTTCCAGTGACTCAGTGATGTCCAGCGCTTCAGTGCTTCCAGTGACTCAGTGATGTCCAGCGCTTCAGTGCTTCCAGTGACTCAGTGATATCCAGTGCTTCAGTGCTTCCAGTGACTCAGTGATATCTAGTGCTTCAGTGCTTCCAGTGACTCAGTGATATCCAGCACTTCAGTGCTTCCAGTGACTCAGTGATATCTAGTGCTTCAGTGCTTCCAGTGACTCAGTGATGTCCAGCGCTTCAGTGCTTCCAGTGACTCAGTGATATCTAGTGCTTCAGTGCTTCCAGTGACTCAGTGATATCCAGTGCTTCAGTGTTTCCAGTGACTCAGTGATATCCAGTGCTTCAGTGCTTCCAATGACTCAGTAATATCCAGCGCATCAGTGCTTCCAGTGACTCAGTGATGTCCAGCGCTTCAGTGCTTCCAGTGACTCAGTGATGTCCAGCGCTTTAGTGCTTCCAGTGACTCAGTGATATCTAGTGCTTCAGTGCTTCCAGTGACTCAGTGATATCCAGTGCTTCCAGTGACTCAGTGATATCTAGTGCTTCAGTGCTTCCAGTGACTCAGTGATATCCAGTGCTTCAGTGCTTCCAATGACTCAGTGATATCCATTGCTTCAGTGCTTCCAGTGACTCAGTGATGTCCAGCGCGTCAGTGCTTCCAGTGACTCAGTAATATCCAGTGCTTCAGTGCTTCCAGTGACTCAGTGATATCTAGTGCTTCAGTGCTTCCAGTGACTCAGTGATATCCAGCGCTTCAGTGCTTCCAGTGACTCAGTGATATCCAGCGCGTCAGTGCTTCCAGTGACTCAGTGATATCTAGTGCTTTAGTGCTTCCAGTGACTCAGTAATATCCGGCGCTTCAGTGCTTCCAGTGACTCAGTAATATCCAGCGCTTCAGTGCTTCCAGTGACTCAGTGATATCCAGCGCTTCAGTGCTTCCAGTGACTCAGTGATATCTAGTGCTTTAGTGCTTCCAGTGACTCAGTAATATCCGGCGCTTCAGTGCTTCCAGTGACTCGTGGTGGATACAGCCTATGGCCTGTGGTTGTATCCAGGTTTTCCAGGACTCCCTAGGGTGGCACCCACCTTCTTCAGCTCACATTGCACCCACCTTTAGCGCTCACCACATTTCCAGTAGGTGTAGTCATTTGAACTAGTTTCCTGTTAAGGCAAAGTAGTGTAGATGGTCTAATGTATAGATCCTGATGAAAGGTGGTTAGTAAGGTCCAGATTTCCTTGGCTCCCATAGCTGAATAAGACACTTAGGGCCCATGGAGCGATAATCTGCTGAATCTGCAGATCAGCGCTCAGTGTAATAAGACAACGATCATTGGCCCGAAGCACATCACTATTACACGTACTGATGTGCATCTGTCAGACGATGATGACCGGCGGGTGACAACTGATGACTGTGTAAGAAAAATAAACTTATACTTACCTCTCTGAGCTCCCTGATGTCCTGCTAGCTTTAGCCCACTCCCTGGAATGTCTAAGATGACTGGCCGCTCACCCAATCACTAGCTGCAGCACTGTCCTGGTGGTGGCACTGTCCCGGTAAATGGCACTGTCCCTGTGATGGCACTGTCCCGATGAGTGGCACTGTCCCGGTGATGGCAATGTCCCGGTGATGGCACTATTCTGGTGAGTGGCACTGTCCTGGTGATGGCACTGTTCTGTGATGGCACTGTCCTGGTTAGTGCCACTGTCCCGGTGATGGCACTGTCCTGTGATGGCACTGTCCTGGTGAGTGGCACTGTCCTGGTTAGTGACACGGTCCTGGTGATGGCACTGTCCTGTGATGGCACTGTCCTGGTGAGTGGCACTGTCCTGGTTAGTGACACGGTCCTGGTGATGGCACTGTCCTGTAATGGCACTGTCCTGGTTAGTGGCACTGTCCTGGTTAGTGGCACTGTCCCGGTGAGTGGCAGTGTCTCAGTGATGGCACTGTCCCGGTGATAGCACTGTCCCGGTGATGGCACTGTCTCGGTGATGGCACTGTCCTGGTGAGTGGCACTGTCCCAGTGATGGCACTGTGCTGGTGATGGCACTGTCCCGGTGAGTGGCAGTGTCTCGGTGATGGCACTGTCTCGGTGATGGCACTGTCCTGGTGAGTGGCTCTGTGCCAGTGGTGGCACTGTCCCAGTGAGTGGCACTGTCCTGGTGATGGCACTGTTCTGTGATGGCACTGTCCTGGTTAGTGGCACTGTCCTGGTGATGGCACTGTCCAGTGATGGCACTGTCCTGTAATGGCACTGTCCTGGTTAGTGGCACTGTCCTGGTTAGTGGCACTGTCCTGGTGATTGCACTGTCCTGGTTAGTGGCACTGTCCCGGTGATGGCACTGTCCCGGTGAGTGGCACTGTCCCGGTGAGTGGCACTGTCCCGGTGAGTGGCAGTGTCTCAGTGATGGCACTGTCCTGGTTAGTGGCACTGTCCCGGTGAGTGGAACTGTCCCGGTCAGTGGCAGTGTCTCGGTGATGGCACTGTCTCGGTGATGGCACTGTCCTGGTGAGTGGCTCTGTGCCAGTGGTGGCACTGTCCTGGTGAGTGGCACTGTCCTGGTGATGGCACTGTTCTGTGATGGCACTGTCCTGGTTAGTGGCACTGTCCTGGTGATGGCACTGTCCAGTGATGGCACTGTCCTGTAATGGCACTGTCATGGTTAGTGGCACTGTCCTGGTTAGTGGCACTGTCCTGGTGATTGCACTATCCTGGTGATGGCACTGTCCCGGTGAGTGGCAGTGTCTCAGTGATGGCACTGTCCCGGTGATGGCACTGTCCCGGTGATGACACTGTCCCGGTGATGGCACTGTCCCGGTTAGTGGCAGTGTCTCGGTGATGGCACTGTCTCAGTGAGGGCACTGTCCTGGTGAGTGGCACTGTCCTGGTGATGGCACTGTTCTGTGATGGCACTGTTCTGTGATGGCACTGTCCTGGTTAGTGGCACTGTCCTGGTGATGGCACTGTCCAGTGATGGCACTGTCCTGTAATGGCACTGTCATGGTTAGTGGCACTGTCCTGGTTAGTGGCACTGTCCTGGTGATTGCACTGTCCTGGTTAGTGGCACTGTCCCGGTGATGGCACTGTCCTGTGATGGCACTGTCCTGGTGAGTGGCACTGTCCCCGTGATGGCACTGTCCTGGTGAGTGGCACTGTCCTGTGATGGCACTGTCCTGGTAAGTGACACTGTCCTGGTGATGGCACTGTCCTGTGATAGCACTGTCCTGGTTAGTGGCACTGTCCTGGTTAGTGGCACTGTCCTGGTGAGTGGCACTGTCCTGTGATGGCACTGTCCTGGCTAGTGGCACTGTCCTGGTGATGGCACTGTCCTGGTTAGTGGCACTGTCCTGGTGATGGCACTGTCCCGGTGGTGGCACTGTTCTGTGATGGCACTGTCCTGTGATGGCACTGTCCTGGTTAGTGGCACTGTCCTGGTAAGTGGCACTTTCCTGGTGATGGCACTGTCCTGTGATGGCACTGTCCTGGTAAGTGGCACTTTCCTGGTGATGGCACTGTCCTGTGATGGTGAGTGGCACTGTCCCGGTGATGGCACTGTCCTGGTGAGTGGCACTGTGCCAGTGGTGGCACTGTCCTGTGATGGCACTGTGCTGTGATGGCACTGTCCTGGTGATGGCACTGTCCTGGTTAGTGGCACTGTCCTGTGATGGCACTGTCCTGGTGATGGCACTGTCCTGTGATGGCACTGTCCTGGTGAGTGGCACTGTGCCAGTGGTGGCACTGTCCTCTGATGGCACTGTGCTGTGATGGCACTGTTCTGTGATGGCACTGTCCTGGTTAGGGGCACTGTCCTGGTGATGGCTTTGTCCTGGTGATGGCACTGTCCTGGTGAGTGGCACTGTCCTGGTGAGTGGCACTGTCCTGTGATGGCACTGTCCTGGTGATGGCACTGTCCTGGTGATGGCACTGTCCTGTTGAGTGGCACTGTCCTGTGATGGCACTGTCCTGGTGATGGCACTGTCCTGTGGTGGCACTGTCCTGGTGATGGCACTGTCCTGTGGTGGCACTGTTCTGGTGAGTGGCACTGTCCTGTGATGGCACTGTCCTGGTGATGGCACTGTCCTGGTGATGGCACTGTCCTGGTTAGTGGCACTGTCCTGTGGTGGCACTGTCCTGGTGAGTGGCACTGTCCTGGTGATTGCACTGTCCTGTGATGGCACTGTCCTGGTGATGGCACTGTCCTGGTGAGTGGCACTGTCCTGTGATGGCACTGTCCTGGTGATGGCACTGTCCTGTGATGGCACTGTCCTGGTGATGGCACTGTCCTGTGATGGCACTGTCCTGGTGATGGCACTGTCCTGTGATGGCACTGTCCTGGTTAGTGGCACTGTCCCGGTGATGGCACTGTCCTGGTGATGGCACTGTCCTGGTGATGGCACTGTCCTGGTTAGTGGCACTGTCCTGTGGTGGCACTGTCCTGGTTAGTGGCACTGTCCTGTGGTGGCACTGTCCTGGTGATGGCACTGTCCTGGTGATGGCACTGTCCTGGTGATGGCACTGTCCTGGTTAGTGGCACTGTCCTGTGGTGGCACTGTCCTGGTTAGTGGCACTGTCCTGTGGTGGCACTGTCCTGTGATGGCACTGTCCTGGTGATGGCACTGTCCTGGTTAGTGGCACTGTCCTGGTGATGGCACTGTCCTGTGATGGCACTGTCCTGGTGATGGCACTGTCCTGTGATGGCACTGTCCTGGTGATGGCACTGTCCTGGTTAGTGGCACTGTCCTGGTGATGGCACTGTCCTGTGGTGGCACTGTCCTGGTTAGTGGCACTGTCCTGGTGATGGCACTGTCCTGTGGTGGCACTGTCCTGGTTAGTGGCACTGTCCTGGTTAGTGGCACTGTCCTGGGGTGGCACTGTCCTGGTGATGGCACTGTCCCGGTGATGGCACTGTCCTGGTTAGTGGCACTGTCCTGGTGAGTGGCACTGTCCTGTGGTGGCACTGTCCTGGTGATGGCACTGTCCTGGTGATGGCACTGTCCTGTGGTGGCACTGTCCTGGTTAGTGGCACTGTCCTGGTGATGGCACTGTCCTGTGATGGCACTGTCCTGGTGATGGCACTGTCCTGTGGTGGCACTGTCCTGGTGATGGCACTGTCCTGTGATGGCACTGTCCTGATGATGGCACTGTCCTGTGATGGCACTGTCCTGATGATGGCACTGTCCTGGTTAGTGGCACTGTCCTGGTTAGTGGCACTGTCCTGGTTAGTGGCACTGTCCTGTGATGGCACTGTCCTGGTGATGGCACTGTCCTGGTTAGTGGCACTGTCCCGGTGATGGCACTGTCCTGGTTAGTGGCACTGTCCTGGTTAGTGGCACTGTCCTGTGGTGGCACTGTCCTGGTGATGGCACTGTCCTGTGATGGCACTGTCCTGGTTAGTGGCACTGTCCTGTGGTGGCACTGTCCTGGTGATGGCACTGTCCTGGTGATGGCACTGTCCTGGTTAGTGGCACTGTCCCGGTGATGGCACTGTCCTGGTTAGTGGCACTGTCCTGGTTAGTGGCACTGTCCTGTGGTGGCACTGTCCTGGTGATGGCACTGTCCTGTGATGGCACTGTCCTGGTTAGTGGCACTGTCCTGTGGTGGCACTGTCCTGGTGATGGCACTGTCCTGTGGTGGCACTGTCCTGGTGATGGCACTGTCCTGTGGTGGCACTGTCCTGGTGAGTGGCCTATCACTTCAGACACTGCGGGTAGCGGGCGCAGCTAGCAGGACATCAGGGCGTGGAGAGGTACAGTATGTGTGGCTGCACGGACATCCCTAACGACTCCTATATACATACGGCTGTGTGATTATGGAGTGTATACGGGCTCAGGAAGAATAAGTCACTACCATCCATCCTATTGCGGCATTTCTTGCGTTTCCCGCCTGACTTATTCGCCGTTCCCAGGAGCTTTGTGATCAGTTAATTAAAAAGTAATAATCCCTGTGATTTCCGAGCTGGAAAGGTCGCGGTGACCTTATAAAGGAAGCGCTGACTCCGCGTCAATCACACAATCTCCTTTCTGATAGCGACGTCTAATTGCTCCAAACTTTCATCAACATTGATAAACTTCCATCCACGGCGCGAGGCCGGGCGGCCGCCGCTTCACCATGGGCTCCGCAATAATTAGGAGCGCTACCGCCATCATATCGACCTGTTGCCTTTGATCGGTAATTTGCATTCACAGTAATTTCCCAGTTGAACTTCATTTACATTTCTATAGGTGTCATGTTGATTTCTGCATGCTCAATGACGGCCGCACGCTGTCTCCGAGTGCAGACAATGCAGGCTGCTGATTATAGCGGCCGTGCATAATACATTGTATTAGAAGTGGGGGATGGGGGGGAGCTAAGTACTGCCTGCTGCATTCTCCTATACAGACATCTCCTGATCCGTATCTATGTATTCACTAATAATGACATATGAATAGAATGGTATAGTAAGAGATATAATATCTATATACAGTGGCCATAGTGATGGCTTCAGTTCTTCCCACCTCGTCCGTGGCTGTCACTCTGCAGTTGTTTGTGAAAATGACAGCCAGTTCAGGACGGCTGATACACCTGGATAACTGACTGCTGGCAGGAGGAGGGGAGCCATGCGCTCCCTGCCCTGCCACTGCCTGTGCTCCCTGTTCTGCCACTCCCTGTGCTCCCTGTCCTGCCACTCCCTGTGCTCCCTGTTCTGCCACTCCCTGTGCTCCCTGTCATGCCACTCCTTGTGCTCCCTGTCCTGCCACTCCCTGTGCTCCCTGTCCTGCCACTCCCTGTGCTCCCTGTCATGCCACTCCCTGTGCTCCCTGTCCTGCCACTCCTTGTGCTCTTTGTTCTGCCACTCCTTGTGCTCCCTGTCCTGCCACTCCCTGTGCTCCCTGTTCTGCCACTCCCTGTGCTCCCTGTCATGCCACTCCTTGTGCTCCCTGTCCTGCCACTCCCTGTGCTCCCTGTCCTGCCACTCCCTGTGCTCCCTGTCATGCCACTCCCTGTGCTCCCTGTCCTGCCACTCCTTGTGTTTCCTGTCGTGCCACTCCTTGTGCTCCCTGTCCTGCCACTCCCTGTACTGCCACGTCCTGTGCTCCCTGTACTGCCACTTCCTGTGCTCCCTGTCCTGCCACTCCCTTTGCTCCCTGTCCTGCCACTTCCTGTGCTCCCTGTCCTGCCACTCCCTGTGCTCTATGTCTTGCCACTCCCTGTCCTGCCACTTCATGTGCTCCCTGTCATGTCACGTCCTGTGCTCCCTGTCCTGCAACTTCCTGCAACTTCCTGTGCTTCCACTCCCTTTGCTCCCTGTCTTGCCACTTCCTGTGCTCCCTGTCCTGCCACGTCCTGTGCTCCCTGTACTGCCACTTCATGTGCTCCCTGTCCTGCCACTCCCTTTGCTCCCTGTCCTGCCACTTCATGTGCTCCCTGTCCTGCCACTTCCTGTGCTCCCTGTCCTACCACTCCCTTTGCTCCCTGTCCTGCCACTCCCTGTGCTCTATGTCTTGCCACTCCCTGTCCTGCCACTTCATGTGCTCCCTGTCATGTCACGTCCTGTGCTCCCTGTCCTGCAACTTCCTGTGCTCCCTGTGCTGCCACTCCCTTTGCTCCTTGTCTTGCCACTTCCTGTGCTCCCTCTCCTGCCACTCCCTTTGCTCCCTGTCCTGCCACTCCTTGTGCTCCCTGTCCTGCCACTCCCTTTGCTCCCTGTACTGCCACTTCATGTGCTCCCTGTCCTGCCACTCCCTTTGCTCCCTGTCCTGCCACTTCATGTGCTCCCTGTCCTGCCACTCCCTTTGCTCCCTGTCCTGCCACTTCATGTGCTCCCTGTCCTGCCACTTTCTGTGCACCCTCTCCCCTTTACTCTCTTCCTATGCAGCAGAGCTGTGTGAGGCACCGGTGGTGTTAGGTGCACTGCTGGGCCAGCTGGTACAGTGATGTGGTTGCTAAGTGGGTCGAGGGTCACTTGGGCACTTGTCACGGTAGCCTGGAATGGTATAGGTCCTACCCCGGACAGTTTGGTGCCATACAATAGTACTGTTGCAGGAATTCAGTTCAGTGCAATACAAGGAAACAATCTTGCAGGTTACTTAGGTGCTTGTAGTTGAGGTAGAGACCAGGTGCTTTTGAGAAGAGAGTTTTGTAGAAGAGAGAGGAGAGAGGTTGCCTGAAGGGCCTTGTCCTTATAAACGTGTACTCTGCCTGGAACAGTTTTGGAGCGTGAGAAGATATATATAGAGAACACTCCTAAACACGTTTATACTTGTGTCTGACCGCCTTTTGCCCTACAGATACGGGCTACTCGTCCTTTCAGGGTAGTACTAGCCCCAGGCCTAGTTATATGGGATAAGCAGACTCCCCAGATGTCCCAGTCATCCTTTACTGCGCAGTGGAATACATAGACTTCCTATAGTAACTTTGTTTCAAGGTTCCTGGCATGGACAAGGTGATCCCTGTGTGGCTTCTCTCCCCTTGGTACATAAAAGAGTTAACCCTTGGTTTACTTCAGCCGTGCATAGGAGATAACAGATACGTCAGTGACACCTAGTGAAAAAAACACTAACTGACGTAGATACTTCATCCCACTTGTGTGAGCCGAGAGAGTTACCTTACTCAGGTGCAATGAAGACTTAGGGGCCCGTACTGGGTCACCACACCTTTGCTTCAGGCACCCTCTCCACATTACTCTCCACCTACACTCACATTTTATATCCACCCACACGTGAAGCTCTGTCCGTCTCTCCAGCTCTGTCCGTCTCTCCAGCACTGTCCGTCTCTCCAGCTCTGTCCGTCTCTCCAGCTCTGTCCGTCTCTCCAGCACTGTCCGTCTCTCCAGCTCTGTCCGTCTCTCCAGCACTGTCCGTCTCTGCAGCACTGTCCGTCTCTCCAGCACTGTCCGTCTCTCCAGCACTGTCCGTCTCTCCAGCTCTGTCCGTCTCTCCAGCTCTGTCCGTCTCTCCAGCTCTGTCCGTCTCTGCAGCACTGTCCGTCTCTCCAGCACTGTCCGTCTCTCCAGCTCTGTCCGTCTCTGCAGCACTGTCCGTCTCTCCAGCTCTGTCCGTCTCTCCAGCACTGCCCGTCTCTCCAGCACTGTCCGTCTCTCCAGCTCTGTCCGTCTCTCCAGCACTGTCCGTCTCTCCAGCACTGTCCGTCTCTCCAGCAATGTCCGTCTCTCCACCTCTGTCCGTCTCTCCAGCTCTGTCCGTCTCTCCAGCACTGTCCGTCTCTCCAGCACTGTCCGTCTCTCCAGCAGTGTCGGTCTCTCCAGCTCTGTCCGTCTCTGCAGCACTGTCCGTCTCTCCAGCACTGTCCGTCTCTCCAGCTCTGTCCGTCTCTGCAGCACTGTCCGTCTCTCCAGCACTGTCCGTCTCTCCAGCTCTGTCCGTCTCTGCAGCACTGTCCGTCTCTCCAGCACTGTCCGTCTCTCCAGCTCTGTCCGTCTCTCCAGCACTGTCCGTCTCTCCAGGACTGTCCGTCTCTCCAGCACTGTCCGTCTCTCCAGCGATGGAGCCTTCCCCTGGTTTAGTGTCCGTTGCGGCTCCTACAGCTGTGGACTTGGGCTTTGAGTAGTCTTGAGTGAACTGTTTGTGTTTGGGAACGTTCTTCTAACCCAAACGCTCGGCCTTTGACTCGCGGGGTCTGGAGATGTTTTGGAGATGTTGTTCAGGACTCCTGATGGCTGCGCACAACTTCTCCAGAGACCCCAACAGTTTGGTAACTTTACGGATGATCCAACAGTCTCATAGATGTCTCCATAACAGCTCAATATAAAGATCCACCAAAACATGTCGGAGTATCAGGTTCCAGCAGCCCGTCCAGCGGAGGTTGTGTCTGCTCCTGGGGGCCCCAGAGTGGTAACAGCTTTTGCTCAGGGGCCACAAGTTACCTCTCCGATAGGGATGTAGAATGACGTGTGCATCACCAGAGAAGCCTCATACTGACCAGACAGGCCTCAGCTCGGACAGGATGTGCTCTTCATCGTCATCTTCATCATGGTCAATACAAAGGATTGAAGAGGAGTCGGGGAAATATTGTTACTTTTATCTTCTATTCGATTTCATTCATTCTCCAAGGCTTTTACAATTCTCCAGGAAGACGTTTGATACATATTTCAAGGCCGCCTTATCTGGAGTGAAGTTTGTGTTCGGAGAATTTGCGGCACAATGCCTTTATTTAAACAATGAAATGAACATGGATAATAAGCTGCTCAGGAGCATAATAAATTCTTTCAGTTCCTCCCGATGGTAACATGGTCTTGTTTCATTATGCACCTGGCATTTCCTGTGACAGATCATGGATGGCTCGTCCTCCGAGCGGGAAGGGGAAGAGCAGATGGAAAACACCATCTTCAGAAAGTCAAAGAAGTTACGGTGTATCAGACGGTATCTAATCTATAGACTGTATCAGACGGTATCTAATCTATAGACTGTATCAGACGGTATCTAATCTATAGACTGTATCAGATGGTATCTAATCTATAGACTGTATCACATGGTATCTAATCTATAGACTGTATCAGACGGTATCTAATCTATAGACTGTATCAGATGGTATCTAATCTATAGAATGTATCAGACGGTATCTAATCTATAGACTGTATCAGACCTTATCTAATCTATAGACTGTATCAGACGGTATCTAATCTATAGACTGTATCACATGGTATCTAATCTATAGACTGTATCAGACCGTATCTAATCTATAGACTGTATCAGACGGTATCTAATCTATAGACTGTATCACATGGTATCTAATCTATAGACTGTATCAGACCTTATCTAATCTATAGACTGTATCAGACGGTATCTAATCTATAGACTGTATCAGACTGTATCTAATCTATAGACTGTATCAGACGGTATCTAATCTATAGACTGTATCAGACGGTATCTAATCTATAGACTGTATCAGACTGTATCTAATCTATAGACTCTATCAGATGGTATCTAATCTATAGACTCTATCAGACAGTATCTAATCTATAGACTGTATCAGACTGTATCTAATCTATAGACTGTATCAGATGGTATTTAATCTATAGACTGTATCAGACGGTATCTAATCTATAGACTGTATCAGACGGTATCTAATCTATAGACTGTATCAGACGGTATCTAATCTATAGACTGTATCAGACGGTATCTAATCTATAGACTGTATCAGATGGTATCTAATCTATAGACTGTATCCGAAGGTATCTAAGGTCATCCCCAGCCTCTGTGCCCCCAGTTAGTATTAGGGTGCCTTGTTCTGGGGTCCCTCACACCATTAGTTGCAGCACTGGAGGTTCGGCTGTCTCAGTTGGATCGGTAACGGTAAGTGGCCATGGTTGGTCACCGCTGCTGATGCCGACCGGCTGGATGGGTCCACTAGATGCTGTATATGGAGGAAGTAGCTAACTTCTCCTTGGAAAGAAATAAGGAAAAGGAATAAGAAGATTTCCTGCCGTCAATATTCTGCACTTATGGCTATTGTCAGGCGATGTCTATAGACGGCTTGTATTACATGTCAGGCGGCGTGTATGTAGCGGTATATTAAGCGCCCCCTCATAAATCAGTGTTAAGTAGCGTGACACCCCTGAGGTGACATGGAGCCGTAACAGCGGGGGAGCTGTCACCTCTTTATCCTCTCGCTGATGTAGAACATGAAAGGAAGCAGATCTGGGGGGAAGGACAGATGTTGGCGGTAATGGTGACAAGTTCCCCATCTGTTGTGCGCGGCTGATAGCAGCGCTGACCCACATTGCTAAACACCGAGCAGATGGCGGCCATCAAAGGGGCCTGAAAGACACGGATCGGCGTGGAGACGCAATTCCTCATCATCCCGCTCCTCTTCAGCATATGCCGGCTGCCCGACTATTTGCATTTATTTCAATTTTCTTCCTTTTTCCTTCTTTTTCTTTCTTTGGAGTCGACTCTGTGCACAAAGCGTTTTCCCCGATCTCCCGACTATTATATTTATAGAAAAGACATGACGGCGGCGAAAAAGATAATACCGAACCGCACAATCATGGTAATGGTGTCCGGGTACAAAGATTGTATTAGAGAATTAATAGAAAAGCATCAAGGAGAATTACACAGAGTGCGAGAAGGCGACAGAGCGGAGAAGGCGGAGGGGACATCGGGGTGTAAGCGATCACCGAGCTCCCTAAGAGGCAGCACTCGTAGACATCATATATATATATATATATATATATATATAATCATCAGTTTCCTGCCACTAATATCCCGCAGTCACATATCAACATAATGATTGTCTTCTCTGGATTCGCTGGGGGCGCCATTGCACTGGTGCCTATGGGAAAATGACACGTAAAGTGGTGAAAAGTGGTACTGCAGGTGAGGGAAAACTTTAGGGAGGGGGGGGTGCAATTAGTAAACCTGTCCGCTTTCCTCTTCTCTCCACTTTTATGGTATTGCCCCATTCACTTGAAAGGCGACGAGCGCTCATGGGGACGGGTGCACCTATCGGAGTGACGAATAGGACTGCTTGCACCCAATAAGGCGTTTATACAACGTGCATTACATTTTTTATACATTTTGGACAATTGTTAGTTCTTCACCCAACAAGGGGTGTGCGGCTTATTGGAAGGTCCATGTGGCCTTGTAGGTAAGGGGTGTGGCCTTGTAGGTAAGGGGTGTAGCCTTGTAAGT